>NC_059093.1:21429748-21719491 GCF_020497125.1 Mauremys mutica
TCCAATTTATGGAAGGGTTTGGATGGTGTAATATGGCTGGTAACCATCTCTGCTGTCATGCAAAAGCAAAAGCATGCTTCTGTGTAGCGCTGCTGAATCGCCTCTGTGAGCGGCATCTAGTACACATACGGTGAGAGTCACAAAAGGCAAAACAAGCTCCATGATTGCCATGCTATGGCATCTGCCAGGGCAATCCAGGGGAAAAAGGCGCGAAATGCTTGTCTGCCGTTGCTTTCCCAGCGGAAGGAATGACTAACGACATTTACCCAGAACCACCCGCGACAATGATTTTTGCCCCATCAGGCACTGGGATCTCAACCCGGAAGTTCCAAGGGGCAGGGGAGGCTGCGGGAACTATGGGATAGCTAGGGAATAGCTACCCACAGTGCAACGCTCCAGAAGCCGACGCTAGCCTCGGACCGCGGACGCACACCACCGAATTAATGGGCTTAGTGTGGCCGCGCGCAATCGATTTTATAAAATCTGTTTTACAAAAACGGTTTATGCAAATTCGGAATAGTCCCGTAGTGTAGACATACCCTGGGAGTGATTCTTTGCTGTTCAGCCATGGAAACAGTGACCCAATTGCAGCGCAGTGAATGTGCTGGGGAAAGCTGGACTTCACAGGCAGGTGGCAATAGCAGATCCTAGAAACACTTGGAGCTCCCCACACCACTGCTGCCACCAGGGTCAGGTGCTGAGTGACTCACAGCGCTTCTTCCCTCCCATTACCTTCCAGCAGGAGGTGACAGCACCCCCCACCCAATGCAGGGGAGAGGGCTGAATGTATCTCTGCACCCTGAGCCCAGGGCACCCACTCTCTCTGCCCCACACATCGAATCTGGCCCTGCTGCAAAGTGATCCCTAAGAACCAGCAGCCTCCAGGACAGCAGGTTTGGCCCTCAGAGCAGGGAATGTGTCCCCCATGCTGCTCTTAGGCCACTGGATGCTCTGGTAATAGGACAGCTCTGAGTGTAACCTTCAGCCTATCTAGGGAGGTAGCTCAGTGGTAGAGCACATGCTTTGCATGTATGAGGTCCTGGGTTCAATCCCCAACATCTCCAGGTTCTTCTTTTCATGCTTTGCTCATGCCCAGAGGGGATGTGGCCCAGCAGTCTCCCTGCAGGAGTTTCAGTCCTGCTCAGTGAGGGGCAAGTGCCAATTGCATGGAAGGTCGGGGGTGTGTGAAAGTAGAATGAATTATATTGTAAAAATAAGAATGGATTAAAGAAATGTTGTATGTACCTTTAAGCTGAAATAAGAAATGTTGAAATACAGGTGCCAGGAAAAGAAGCATTAGGCATAAACAATGGTGCTAATGGCAAAACATTAGCAGAAGATCGGTAATACTTAGTAAGGAAATAAGATATGCATGCTTAGCCCTGGTAAACTTATCAGATTCTGCTTCCTTTGTTATCTTGTTAAGTGCTTGCCCTATTATCTGTATAAATAAGATAGTTTGTGTCTTGCATGGTGCTCACATTATCTGGGTGTTATTAGCAGAGCGCTGTGCTAATAAAACAGAGTGGTCTGACAAACTGTGAGTCCTGAGTCTAACTTTGACAGGGGGTTTCTGCTCCTAAGTCACCTTGGCTCATGTAAGATTCCCACCCGCTGTGCTGCTTGGGACAAGGGTAGATGAGAAGGGCGAATCCTCCAGCACTGGAGGGAAAGGTCCCATCTGCTCAGACTGAGAGGCAAGGAAACAGAGGGGCAGTCAGTGCTCAGAGAGGAGAGAGGTCAGTGATTTACACCCAACAGGGGACACTGTCTTTTTGAGTATCACAGGGGTAGCTGTGTTAGTCTGGATCTATAAAAAGAGACAGAGTCCTGTGGCACCTTATAGACTAAGGGTATGTCTACACTACCAGAGTAGTTCGATTCTACTTAAATCGAATTTGTGGAACCGATATTACAAAGTCGAATTTGTGATCCACACTAAGGACAATAATTTGATTTTGTGAGTCCACACTAACGGGGCAAGCGTTGACATTGGAAGCGGTGCACTGTGGGAAGCTATCCCACAGTTCCCGCACTCCCCGCTGCCCATTGGAATTCTGGGTAGAGCCCCCAATGCCTCCTGGGGGAAAAAAATGTGTCAAGGGTGGTTTTGGGTAACTGTCGTCATTCAACCGTCAATCCCGCCGGCGGGCAAACAGTTCGCGCACTTTTCTGGTGAGTGACAGTGCGGTCGCCACAGCACTGCGAGCATGGAGCCCGCTGCGATCATCGCTGCAGTTATGGCCGTTGTCAACTCCTCGCACTTTATCTTCCACCTTTTTCACAGTCAGATGCTGAGAAATCAGGCGAGGAGGCTACGGCAGCGCGGTGAGGACATGAAGTCAGAGAGTAGCACAGACCTCTCACACAGCACGGTATCCTGCGCCGTGGAGATCATGGTGGCAATGGGTCATGTTCATGCTGTGGAACGGCGATTCTGGGCCCGGGAAACAAGCATGGACTGGTGGGACCGCATAGTGCTGCAGGTCTGGGATGAATCACAGTGGCTGCGAAACTTTAGGATGCATAAGGGAACTTTCCTTGAACTGTGTGAGTTGCTGTCCCCTGCCCTGAAGCGCAAGGACACCCGGATGCGAGCAGCCCTGAGTGTGCAGAAGCGAGTGGCCATAGCCCTCTGGAAACTTGCAACGCCAGACAGCTACCGGTCAGTAGCAAACCACTTTGGCGTGGGCAAATCTACCGTGGGGGTTGTTGTGATGCAAGTAGCCAATGCAATCGTTGAGCTACTGCTCTCAAAGGTAGTGACCCTGGGAAACGTTCAGGTCATCATAGATGGCTTTGCCGCGATGGGATTCCCAAACTGCGGTGGGGCTATAGATGGAACTCACATCCCTATCCTGGGACCAGCCCACCAGGCCAGCCAGTATATTAACCGAAAGGGCTACTTTTCAATGGTGCTGCAAGCACTGGTGGACCACAGGGGACGTTTTACCAACATCAATGTCGGATGGCCGGGCAAGGTTCATGACGCGCATGTTTTCAGGAACTCTGGTCTGTTTAGACACCTGCAGGATGGTAGTTTCTTCCCAGACCACAAAATAACGGTTGGGGATGTGCAGATGCCTACAGTGATCCTCGGGGACCCAGCCTACCCGCTAATGCCCTGGCTCATGAAGCCCTATACAGGTGCCTTGGACAGTGACAAGGAACTCTTCAACTACCGGCTGAGCAAGTGCAGAATGATGGTGGAGTGTGCTTTCGGACGTCTCAAGGGGAGATGGCGAAGCTTACTGACTCGCTCAGATCTCAGCGAAACCAATATCCCCATTGTTATTGCAGCTTGCTGTGTGCTCCACAATCTCTGTGAGAGCAAGGGGGAGACCTTTATGGCAGGATGGGAGGTTGAGGCAAATAGCCTGGCTGCTGATTACGCCCATCCAGACAGCTGTGTGATTAGAAGAGCCCAGCGAGAAGCGCTGTGCATCCGGGAGGCTTTGAAAGCTAAGTTCCTCAGTGAGCAGGGTAACCTGTGACTACTAAGTTTGTTTACAGAGAAGCTGAACCTGCCCCCGTTTCTTTACCCAGTTAATGTTGACTATCCTCTGCAGTTACATACCCCGTTCACCCCGTTCCCCCCCTCCTTCGAACACACGTTTAAAAATAAAATACATGGAACTTTGTTAATTAGCACCGTTTTCTTTATTACTGATTTCGCGGTAAAGGGTTGAAACTGGGACGCAGACTGTGCTGGGTAGGGTGTGTAGTGATGTAAAGACCGCCTCTAAACTCGAGGAATGACAGGCTCCTGCTCCTAGAGCGGTCTGCAGTGCCGGACTGGTTGTTTCAATGGAGCCTGCCGCCCCTCCTTTTCGGGACTCTGTGTGTGGGGGGCTATGTGACTTTGTGGCGGGGGAGGACGGTTACAGATCCCCTGCTGCGTGGCTCTGTGATCCAGCATAAGGACCGCTGCATAAGATCTCTAACCGCCCTCCCCCGCCACAAAGTCACATAGCCCCCCCCCCAGAACATGAAAACCACCTCCCAGACTGACCAGGGTGCCTAGTGACTGCACTGTGTGTGTGAGACCTGCTGCTGAACCTGCCCCCGTGTCTGTACCCTGGTAAAGGTGACTGTCCTGTCCAATTACCAACCCCCTTCCCCCCCTTCAAACACAGTCTCCACTAAAAGAACATGACAGAAACAGTAATTAACAGAAAAGTATTTTTTATTATCAACTACACACTTAGGGGATGAAACTGGGACGGGGGCTTGGGTGAGGCGGGAAGGAAAGGACTTATCAAAATTTAGGGAATAAGAGCCTTCCTGTAATTGAGCACTGTGCAGGGGTGGAGTGACAGTTTTCACGGCCCCTGCCGCCCCTCCTTCTTGGTACTTTGGGTGAGGTGGGTATGAGACTTTGTGGCGGGGGAGGGCGGTTGCAGATACACTGCAGTGGGGCTCTGTCCTCCTGCCTCCAGTCCTGCAGAACATCCACAAGGCGCCGGAGCGTGTCCGTTTGCTCCCTCATTAGTCCAAGCAGCGTTTGAGTCACCTGCTGGTCTTCCTGCCGCCACCTGTCCTCCCGTTCGCTGTGTGAGCGCTGGTACTGAGAAATGTTCTCCCTCCACTGGGTCTGCTGGGCCGCCTCGGCTCAGGAGCAGCCCATAAGTTCTTTGAACATCTCGTCCCGTGTCCTTTTCTTTCACCGCCTAATCTGCGCCAGCCTCTGTGAGGGGGATGCCGGGGTAGGTCGGGAGACAGCCGCAGCTGTGTGATGGGAAAAAGGGAGTGAATTCCTTACAAAGATACATTTTTGTGAACAATGAACATAGTCTAGTCTGTCTCTGTGAACAAGACCATGCACAGCACCTATCTCATGCGCACTCAGGACAAGGTCGACTTTTCGGCCGTCGCATTCAGTGCCTGGGGCCTTTCAGTGGAGACCAGAGAAGCGGGGCAGGACAGCAGAATTCGTGTTGCAGGCAGACATGGTAAGCCGCAGACTTTTGGCTGCTTAAAACTTAATTTATAGCAGTGCCCTCCTTTCATGGTCAAAGCAATGCTCCTACTGTTGGCCAGTTCCTGCTGCCGGCATTCCAGAAAGCATGCACTCTGTCCCTCGTGGCTGTCCCCAGGAAAGATCCCTGTATGCTGCCCCTGTCCCGCCTCCACCGCGTGGCTGTAAACCGCCGGTTACAGTTATGTAAAGGAACAGGCAAGCAGTCCCAATCCTAACATTCCCCTAATTCAAAGCAGGTCACCATGAGCGACATCATCCTGATGAGGATCACTGCCACTGATAAAGACCGCATGCTGCATGAAAGCCAGCAAAAACCAGGGCCCTATGCCGCCATGCTCTGCGAGGCTATAATCCCAGAGTACCAGAGGATAGCCTGGCGTGGAAGAGTGTGCTACCACAGAGGCCCCAATAAGGCCACTCTCCCCAGGAACCTCATGCAGAGGATTTTCGATTTCCTCCAGGAGAGCTTGGTGGAGATCTCCGAAGAGGATTTCTGTTCTATCCACGTTCATATTGACCTTTTTTCGCATAGTTAATATTCCTGTTCTGTTAGAAATAAATGTTTTCATGTTTAAAGCACTTACCGAGTGATCCTTCCCCTGATTCAGGGTCCGGGTTAACATCTGGGGAGGGTTGGTAGGGGATCTCCGTGAGGGTGATGAAGAGATCCTGGCTGTCGGGGAAATCAGCATTGTAAGCGCTTTCGACTGCCTCGTCCTCCTCATCTCCTTCCTCATCTTCCCCGTCCGCGAACATCTCCGAGGAACCGTCCGTCGACACTATCCCATCCTCAGAGTCCACGGTCACTGGTGGGGCAGTGGTGGCAGACCCACCGAGAATGGCATGCAATGCCTTGTAGAAGTGGCATGTCTGGGGCTGGGATCCAGAGCGTCCGTTTGCCGCTTTGGTCTTCTGGTAGCCTTGTCTCAGCTCCTTGATTTTCATGCGGCGCTGCGTTGCATCCCGGCTGTATCCTCTGTCTGTCATGGCTTTGGAGACCTTCTCGTAGATCTTCGCATTCCGTTTGTTGGAGCGCAGCTCCGACAGCACAGACTCATCGCCCCACACAGCGATCAGATCCAAGACTTCCCAATCAGTCCATGCTGGGGCCCTCTTTCTATTCTGAGATTGCATGGACACCTCTGCTGGAGAGCTCGGCATCGCTGCCAGTGCTGCTGAGCTCGCCACGATGTCCAAACAGGAAATGAGATTCAAACTGGCCAGACAGGAAAAGGAATTCAAATTTTCCCGGGGCTTTTCCTGTGTGGCTGGTCAGAGCATCCGAGCTCGGACTGCTGTCCAGAGCGTCAACAGAGTGGTGCACTGTGGGATAGCTCCCGGAACTATTAGCGTCGAATTCCATCCACACCTACCCTAATTCGACATAGCCATGTCGAATTTAGCGCTACTCCCCTCATCGGGGAGGAGTACAGAAATCGAACTAAAGAGCCCTCTATGTCGAAATAAATAGCTTCATTGTGTGGACGGGTGCAGGGTTAATTCGATTTAACGCTGCTAAATTCGACATAACCTCCTAGTGTAGACCAGGCCTAAGTGACACGGACAAAACATTCAAATCCCGCCTGGTGCGGGGAGCCAGGTTTGCTCTTCAAATTCTGTCGTTGGTACATTTCCAGGCCTGGGAATGTCCCCCAACAGCATTTAATGGGAAGCTGCCTGCAGAACAGTTACACTGCACAGAGCTCCTGTGGAGGAGGGGTGGGAATTAGTAACAACTTGAGGATCATTTGGGAAATGAGCCTTTGCTGACAAGGTTTGTCTCTGTTCATATTTCACCTTCACCTTATGTTGAGGGATCTTTAGTATATTTTTGTGAGGTTAATAACTATCTCCTCAACTTTATTTACTCAACTTAAAAATTGATATCACTTGATTTTTGCATCTCCCCATGAAAATACAACTGACACGTGTGGCTTTCTACTGGGGGTCATGATGTTAAAGTTGGGGAATTCAGGCTCTGTACTTCTGGGGGGGGGGTGCTGCTTTTTTACAGCTGCCTCAGGGCCAGGCACACCGGGCTGTTAGCTGCACCCACGGTCCTTGCCAGGGGCCCCTGCTGAACCCTGGGCGGCTGCACTGCCGTGCTGGGGTGACTCTGCAGGGGGAGAAGCTGCTGTGGAGCAATGTAGAGCAGGTGCAGGAAGGAGATGAGGTCACTATTCACATTCTGAACTGCACAGTTTTCACTCCCAGCCCTACCGGTGCCCCTCAGTCCCAACCCGCAGCCCCCTGGGCTCCCCGCTGAGCTCCCCCATCACTGTGCGGCTGGTGCTCCTCACTCCCGACCCGCAGCCCCTGCTACCCCAGTCCTGACCTCCAGGCTCACACCTCTGCTGGTGCCCCTCAGTCCCGACCCGCAGCCCCCTGGTTTCTCCCCAGCTCTACCGGTGCCCCTCACTCCCGACCCGCAGCCCCCTGGGCTCCCCGGTCACTGCGTGGCTGGTGCCCGTCACTCCTGACCCGCAGCCCCTGCTATCCCAGTCCTGACCTCTAGACTCACACCTCTGCTGGTGCCCCTCAGTCCCGACCTGCAGCCCCCTGGGTTCCCCCCAGCCCTACCGGTGCCCCTCAGTCCCGACCCGCAGCCCCCTGGGCTCCCCGCTGAGCTCCCCAGTCACTGCGCTGCCGGTGCCCCTCACTCCCGACCCACAGCACCTGCTATCCCAGTCCTGACCTCCAGACTCACAGCTCTGCTGGTGCCCCTCACTCCCGACCTGCAGCCCCCTGGGTTCCCCCCAGCCCTACCGGTGCCCCTCAGTCCCGACCCGCAGCCCCCTGGTTTCTCCCCAGCTCTACCGGTGCCCCTCACTCGTGACCCACAGCCCCCTGGGCTCCCCGCTGAGCTCCCCAGTCACTGTGCTGCCGGTGCCCCTCACTCCTGACCCGCAGCCCCTGCTATCCCAGTCCTGACCTCCAGACTCACAGCTCTGCTGGTGCCCCTCACTCCTGTCCCGCAGCCCCTGCTATCCCAGTCCTGACCTTCAGACTCACAGCTCTGCTGGTGCCCCTCACTACCAACCCGCAGCCCCCTGGGCTCCCTCCAGCTCTGACGGTGCCCCTCACTCCCGACCTGCAGCCCTTGCTATCCCAGTCCTGACCTCCAGACTCACAGCTGATTGCTTTGAGAGACTGGTAGTGAGTTGGGTGTGGTAGCTGGAGAACAGACAAAGTGGTTACTGGTTTATGATTTTCTGTTTGCTTCTTTCGGGTAAGGAAAATAGGGAAAGAAAAATAAGCAAACTAATGAAGAGTGAAGAGCAGAAGAAGCTAGAACTGCACAGGTTGCAAATTGCTGCCCAGAAAGGCTGAACAGTGGGCGCTGGGAAAGTCTCTGTTAACTAAGAAGCCCCTGAGCTGAGTGCATCCCAGTTTCAGTGAACTGAAGAGGGGATGTCTCAGCACAAGAAAGCAGGAAAATGACTACCAGTGAGGCAGCTACTTAACTAGAGCTGACCAGACTGGAAGCAGAAGAGAAGGCAAAGGACCGGGAGTTTCAATTGAAGCTCAAAGAAGCAGAGGCACCTGTGCACAGAAGGGCTATGGAAGCAGAGCCAGACAGGGAGGGAGCTGCTCACAAAAGAGCCCTGGAGTTAAGAGACAGAGAAATAGAGGCCCAAATTGAGGCCCAGAAGCATGGACTGGCTGTTATGGAGGGGAAGAGACAAAACCCTCCAGCAGCTGGCTCCACTTCCCCAAAAATCCACAAATGGGAGTGACTATGTCCACAGTATGATGAATCCAGTGATATTGCTGAATATTTCATCACCTTTGAGAGACTCTGCACCTCTGTGAAATCTCTGGTGATCAAAAAATGGTCACATTGGTAGCCAAATTGACTGGAAGAGCTATGGACATATTGAATGAGATGCCTATTGATGATGCTACAAACTATGGTAAATGTAAGGAACTAGTTTTAAAACAGTTTCAGATGACACCTGAAACCTACAGTGTTAAATTCACGAATCTTAAGAGGGGCTCTGGATTCAGTAATGTGGCCTATGTAAATGAAATGAGAGATTTGTTAGATATGTGGGTTAGGGGAAAAGACATGACAAGCTTTGAAGGAATGTGTGATTTGGGCCAAGAGCAGGCATGGTTGCAGTGCACCCTTCCTTCCCAACACCTCAAACACATGCCTGAATTTAAAACCTTCTCCAAAGAGGCAGAACAATCTGCATCAGAGCACTTACGAGGGTACACAAAGGAATTGGGAAATGTAATAGACACTAAACAAGCTAAATTGTGTGAACAAAACCTGTCCGCCGTAGATTTGCTGTTAATCTGGGGTCTTTTGCTACGTCATCAAGACCAAGGAGTTAATACTAGTGGTAAACCCTTTAAAGATGTGGGACATACCTGATTTGTGGGGGGAAAAAAAACTTTTGTACCATGCTAGGGATGGTGACAAGACAGTCCCACAAGCATTGTTTCTTTTCATCTCATACCTGTAAACAGTCTGGAAACTTGGCACAGCAGCAAATGCATAACAGGCCTACGCTGCTGTGTGGGAGGGAAAACCGAGGCACATTGGTGGCTAAATGCCAAGACACCTACACGTTAACAGATATTGCTGTCTGCACTCTGTTAGCAATGCTACACCCTGACCTGTTTTCAGGCAGCCGGGGACCAGGAACCCCATACCTTGCTAGACCACCATGTAGGACATCATACATTTAAAGGTACTGAAAGGGGGTGTGACCAGAGACAAGTAGGGATTTTAGGCGTCCCGCCTCCGCCGTGGACAGTGTGCAAGCCTCTGGCAGTAAGTTCAGGAGGAGGGTGTGACATTGCACACCCCTCCACACACCCAGGCCCGCCCTTCGGCATTCCTGGGGAAAGACCAACATGGCCAACATGACTTTGGGCCAGTAGGTCAACCAAGGGGGCTGTCTCCTGTGCCTGGCTGCAGCCCAGCTGCAGAACTCAGAGTAAACCCAGCTCCCATCCCTCCCTACAGGGCTCCAGGCAAGGCCAGCCTGCTGGATCCGGCGTCCCCTCTGGTGCGCAAGTCACAACAGCCAGCTGGCAAAAGACCGGCTCCTGCGTCATTTGAAACAGCAAGACAAAGCCTTGAAACTCCAACACAGGTACGAAGCAACAGGTCCCAGAGTCCCCCTGAGATCTGAGCTCAGCTCGCACTAGTCAGTGTTCTGACAGCTGAACTTTACACCACGGGACCAGATGGTGTCACAGTCTCTAGACACCTGTGACCCTCAGCTGGCAGGTTTGCACTCTGCACTCACAGCTTCTTTGCAGCTGCTCCCGCTCTCTTCTTCCCTCAGCTTTCTCAGCACCTGGCCCCACAGCGCTTCCTGCCAACCAGAGACTGCGCTTTCTGGGCCTGCTCCTGCAGATGTGGGCTTCTATCCTGCTTCCCAAGGACTCAGCAGGAGAAAGGGGCCTTCCCAGGAAATTGCTACAGCTTCTGGGAATCCATGTGTGGCTCTGTGATACCACCAGGAATCATTTGGCTCCTGGCACACAAGGCAACGTAAAAGCTGAGTGCTTAGAGAGAGGCAGCTCAAACCCTGGGCTCTCAGATTAAGAGCCTGATATTTTACCAACTGAGCTAACCAGACTCATGGGAAGAGTCTCCTCCTTTTACCACAAGAGTGAGCAGGCAGGCAAAAGAGAGGCCAAAAAAATGCCCAGGAACCTCTCCTCTTTTTCTGCACAGCCACTTCCTATTAGCAGGGTTCTTTGTTGTCCTCCTCCCTCAGTGCGACTAAATCTCCACACCTAGACAGCTGGTCGGTCCGCTGCACCCCAATCCCCCATGTCTGAGCCTCCCTGCCAAAGTCCTGCACCTGGCTCCAGAGAATTAAGTCTCATGTCTCGCTGGGAACTCGACTTCTTGTGCCCAGAGAGTCTCGGCTCTGCTCAGTAGATGACCTGAGAAACGCAGTGTCCGGCTTTTCCAAAGAAGCGCTTAGATCCCCCTCATCATGTGGCCTAAAGGATAAGGCATCTCCCTGTGGATCGGATGATTCAGGATTTGAGTCCCCTTGTGGTTGTGCTCACTTTGTGCTGCAAGTCCTGCTCCCTTCAGGGCTGGAACCTCTTCTTGGCCGCTCAGGCCAATGCTCTGGCTTCAGCTAGAGCCCCGGGAAGGAGTTGGGGGATGGGCATAAAGTGCTTCCAGTCTCGCTTTTGCCATTCCTGACTTGCCAAAGAACATTGGCGGCTGCCCAGGCTAGCGTGTAGAGCAGTTTCCCTCTTCCAAAAGTGCCCCTGTCCCTGGTCTAAGGGCTTGGCAACACTTGCAAGTTTGAGCGTATTAAAGCAGCCTTAACTCCTGAGGTGTCCACACTCGCAAGGCACATGGAGCGCCTGGGCTCTGCAGCTGGAGCTCTCCTGGTAATCCACCTCCATGAGAAGTATAAAGCTCACTGCGCCTGTGATTGGCTTCCGGAAATGTCCCATAATCCTCTGAAGTCAAGTGCCCACTCTGGTCATTGTTTTGAAATCGGCTGCAGGCATGGGATATCCCCTTTCAAAGCTCCGTTTCTGACAGCCGGCTGCTTATCTGCTCTGGGACAAAGCAACCATTAGTGTGGAATGCTGCTGTTGTGAGTGTGTATGAGGGGAGGTGGGTCTGCTGCTGTCCGAACACACAAGACAGCATGCTGACACACTCTCAGCCCCCCAAACACACTGTCTCACCCCCCATTTGAAAAGCATGTTGCAGCCACTTGCACACTAGGATAGTTACCACACTGCACTGCTCTCTGTGGCATTTGCAAGAGCTGCTAATGTGGCCACTCCAGTGTGCTTGCAGCTGTTAGTGTAAACACACGGCAGCGTTTTCCCTGCTGCAATCTCCGAGGGCTGGTTTCACTCCCAGCGCTCTACATCTGTTTACCCCAGCTTCCTCTTAGCTGATCATGATTTCCTAGGCCTGTGGTCCCTTGACCATGCTCAGGACTTTGGGCCTGTAAAAGAGCTGGCACAATCCATAGACCAGGTTGTTATATAAAATGCACATGGATTTGAACCCTTCACATCCAGTAATGGCAAAGTTCTTGGTTCAGGCTTGTAGCAGTGATGGAATAAACTGCAGGTTCAAATCAAGACTCTGGAGTCCATCCACACCTGGGATGGGTCATTCAGTCCTTTGTACAGAGCTTCAGTTTGTAGCAAAGTCCCTCCAGAGGTATGAAGCAGGATTGAAGACAAGATGGAGACGAGGCATCAGCCTTTTATAGTCTCTTGTCATGTGGTCTTTGCTTTCTTTGTCCCAAGGACACTCTATCCACCACGCGGCATAGAAAAACCTGAGTTCTGTCCATAGGCAGGTCCTGTATACTTTGCTGAGGCACAAGGTGTATCTGCCTTCTCTCAATGGGTCAATTGTACAGCTGATGGTCCTTTATGGGCCATCAAGCAGGCTAGGCAGAACTGACACCAACTTGTCTGGCTGGGGTGTTCCCCAGAAGCATAGCACAAGTTTGAAATATGGACAGCATAAAGCCAATATTCATAAAGTCAACTAAGCCATGGTGCCTGCCTGTGACTAAGGTACAGTGTCTGCTCACACCAGACTCCCTGCATCTTCACCTAGGTCTGACAAGCTTTGCTTGTGTTTGGAAAAGCAGAGGAGCGGGTGACATTTTCCTTGCAAGCTGTCTCTGTGTGTGAATCTTTGGCCAGGTCTGCACTACAAAGTGATTTCAGCAGAATTATATTGCTCAGGTGTTTGAAAAACACACTATGCTCCCTCGGTCGGCAGCTTGTGGCTGGTGCACACACTGCAATGCCACGTTTGGTGACAAAACTGCCCTGTTTTGGTGACAAAATAAAACCACTTTGATGAGAAGGCTAGAGCTTTTTCCAGCAAACTTAAAGTGACAGAGTGTCAGTGTAGACGCTGCTGTTCATTATATCACCATAACGGGCCCCCACCAGTATCCCACAATGCCCGCTGTGAACTTGCCTGCCCTGCATTCCTGCTACAGAGCCATGGGCCCCTCCCCTTCCATCGCTCAGGGAAGTTCTGACAGCTGAGCCTGCTGCTCTACTCTGGCAGCCAGGAGCAAATCACTGCCATGGATGCTGCTCTCTCCCGCCCTGCGAACACAGAGCAGGGTGGCGGGAACTTCCATACATGGGGGGGGGGCAGCGGCATCCGAACTGTGATGCCACCATGACACCCCTTCCCTCGAGGAGGCTCTTACCTTCAAAACAGAGACAGCTGTTTTCTTGTAAAATTGCTAAAAGGGAAGGAGAAAACTCGAAAGAGGTTCCTCCTGGCGCTCACGTACGTGAACCCGAATACTCTCTCAGTCCTCAAAGGGAGACCTGGAGAAGGAGACTTGCTGAACAAAGCCACAGGGGTCTCTGAGGTTTCCCTGGCCCCTCGCCCCTGTCCTGCCTGGCTGATGTCAGCATCTCTCTGTGAGGTCACCACCTCCCCACCACCTTTGACCAATAGTCTGAGGTCCTGCAAAAGGCCTTTGTGATGTCACTGCCACACCCCTCCCTTGCTGTGCTAATGTCCTGCCCCGGCACTTTGGAGGTTTGAGCTACTCCCTGTGGATCACCCCACTCAAGGAGCGTTCGTTCTAGGCAGCAAGCCGGCTAGACAGGAAAACATCAGACGCTGCTCCCAGTGCTACACTCAGTTTTTCAGAAATTATTCGACTTTATGGCCAGAAGAGACCATTAGAGCATCTAATCTGACCCCCTGCATATCACACGCCTCCTGTATGACACAAGAGCTACTTTTGGGGCAAACACATTCCAGAAAGGCATCTAGTCTTCATTAAATGACATCAAGAGATGGTGAATCCAGCACTTTCCTTGGTAGCTTGTTCCTGTGGTGAAACATCCTTGCTGTTGAATATTTGTGCCTTAGTTGTAATATGAATTTGTCTCTTTTCACCTTCCAGCCATTGGGGCTTGTTATGCCTTTCTCTGCTAGATTCAAGAGCCCTTTCATACCCAATCTTTTCTCTCCATTAAGGCACTTCAACACTTCAGTGAAGTCACTTTTCATTCATGAAGGACCCCCCGCCACCGAATTGCTGCCGAAGACCCAGAGTGGAAGAATCTCCGGAGGCCCGGACCCCACGAGAGTTTTCCAGAGCTCCCAGAGTTAGTGAAGGACCCCACTCCAGGAGCCCCAAAAAACTCTTGTGGGGGCCCCTATGGGGACCAGGGCAAATTGCCCCACTTACTCCACCATCTGGGCGGCCCTGATGGGACCTGGAGCTACTGTTATTTCAGGACTCCTGTGAGACCCTCAGCTGGTTGGTTTGCACTCTGCTCTTGGGACTCTCTCTCCTCCTCCCTCTCTGCTGCTCTCCTCCCCTAGACATTGAACCCAGCCCTTGCTGCTGCCAACACCAACTGGCAGAAGGGCCTATAAGTCCCCTGCCTGAGGGGAGGCCAATGCATGCGGTCGGCCATAAGCAATATGATATTTTCTGTCTTATTCTCTATCCCTTTCTTAATGATTCCCAAGATTCTCTTTGCTTTTTTGCCCGTCGTTGCACACTGAGTGGATGTTTTCAGAGAACTATCCGCAGTGACTCCAAAATCCCTCACTTGAGTGGCAACAACTATTTTTGGCCTCGTCATTTTATATGTATAGTTGGGATTATGTTTTCCAATGTGCATCACTTTGCATTTATCAACGAATCTGTCATTTTGTTGCCCTTTCACCCAGTTTTGTGAGCTCTTTTAGTAACTCTTTGCAGGCTGCTTTGGACTTAACTTTCCTGAGTAGTTTTGGATCATCTGCAAATTTAGCCACCTCGCTGTTTACCCCTTTTTCCAGATCATTTATGAATATGTTGAATAGTACTTGTCCCAGACCCCCTGGGGGGCACCACTATTGACCTCTCTGCATTTTGAAAACTGACCATTTATTCCTACCTTGTAATCAGTTATTTACCCATGAGAGGACCTTCCCTCTCATCCCATGGGAGTGTAATAGAGCAGAATAGGGCTTCCTTGGGTGTGGGCGTGAATTGACAATATATCAGGGGGTTGTGCACATTTATTGTCCTGGTGAAAAAGTGTGTCTGATACTCAGTCTTTGCTGCTCCTGCCGGCTGTGACTGCTGAGGACATTTTCCTTCTCTGCTCCAGGGTCTCTCTTCTGCCAGATTCTCAGCAAGTCAGGCCCCCTGCAGACTATGGCAGAGCAGTTTGGTAATAGGCTGCAGGACTCACCACGTAAGCATGTAGCTGCTGTAGCACCTTGACTGTCCATGGGCCAAATCCTGCAGCCCAGGATAACCTCCCACTGATGGTGATGGGAATTGAGCCTTTGTAACTAGCTGCTGGTACCTGAGGTCTCAGCTATGGATTAAACTGGTGGCAAACACAGCTTCAGCCAAAGAAGTGAAGGATGTAAGTGAAAGAGCAAAGCCGGCCATCCAGGGAGCTGCTGCAGTCCCATCACCACAGCTGGAAGAGAGAAGAGGAAAAATTCCCTAAGTGCTGGGAGCAGCCCTGAGAAAAGGAAGTTTGTCAGTGAGATCAGTAGCAATAACAGAGTCTGGGACCTGAGTCCCAGGTGCTTCCAGTCTAGCCTTTGCCCTTCCTGACTTGCCAAAAAAATGGACGGCTCCACTTCCAAAGTGAGCACCTGTAGTGGGAACAGTCAGAGGCCCCACCAGGGCCTGGCCCTGCTTTCCTACCTTCTTCTGATGTTGGCCACAGAGCATCAGCAGCCGCCCTTCATGCTGGCCTGACGGTAGCCTTCAGTGGGGGTTTGGCATGGCAGGGAGCAGCCTGGCCAGGTGTCTCTGTGGCTGTCTGCTGGCCAAACATAGGCATGGTCCTGCCCTCCTCTTGCCCCACCTTCCATTGCTCTGTGGCTTTTAAACCTTCCCTTGGAGCTGTCAGCACCAGCCGCCTCTGCTCTAGGTGCCCAGAGGAGGAGAGGTGTTGGGCTCCAGCCTGGGACTCTGCCTCCCTCCTGCCTAGCCCTGACTATGAAGCCTGGCCCTGGCACTCCTTCCTTCAAGCGCCAGGTGGGCAAGAGGAAAAGCACAGAGGCAAGTGCCAAACTTGTGGGCATCAGGTGAAGCCATGAGAATCCCAACCCTCAGGTGTCAGTAGCCAGTTCTAGAGCCCTGACCCACTGCAGCTGTCCCACCCAGAGGCCTGAGTCACACAACAGGATGGGAAAGACTTGTTCTTGTACAACAAGAGACAGGGAAGTGGAACACTCTCAGCTCCAGGGCTTTACCACAAGCCGACATAAGGTCCCACTGAGATTTGAACTCAGATTGCAGGATACAGAGTCCTGAGTGCTGAGAAAGCCCAGAGGGGGAGCAGCAGAGATGAGAGTAAGAGAGACAGAGAAGCAATGAGGACAGAGTATAAGTGTACAGGGGGTTCAGGTCTGGCTATTGTGGGGAACTTCCCTGGTTTATACATGACCCTGGTGGAATTGGCCAGGGGAAGGATCTGAGTCCCCACCCCCTTACCCAGAGGCTGCCTGACCCCAAGGACGCTCTTTCTACTCTCCTGTGTGGCAGAGACCTCGTAACCCCGACAAGGCTGGGCCCAGGAATCCTGGGGGGTTTGATGACCCCCAATCTTGTCATGATCACTTGAACAGGGCTACAGTGTCCCCACTCTGGGCACTTCCCTGACCCACTCCTCATTGCATGTGCTTCAAGCAAACACCATTTATTACCCAGCAATCAATGTAAAACATAAGGAAAGATGGGAAAGGAAAACACATCACCCTGTTCTGTGGCGCAGGGAGATCACAACCAGCATCTCTGGTACACCTTCTGGGTTATGGGCCCAGCACGCTTCTGCTGCGCCACTCTGCTAGCTCTTCACGCTCCCTCCCTCGCCACTATCCGGATTAGTGCCTTACGAGCTCTCGCGCTGGCAGGCAGATGCACAGGCTACTAGGGAGCTGCCCTGGTCGCAGGATTGTACAGCTTCTACAGGGTAAAAGGGATCTATTTGGGGTTTGGACCCCATTGGGAGCTGGGTAGCTGAGTACCGGAGACGGGAGCACTTCTTAAACTGTTTTCAGTTAAGCCTTCAGCTTGTGGGGGGACGAGGTTCAGCCTTGGATCCGTGTCTGCAGCAGGCAGGCGCCTCTGGCTCATTCCCCCGCCCCAGTATTAGCAGACTGAAATCCGGAGCAAACGCACATGCCTTGCAAAGGAACAGGAGCCGGGATGTCAAACAAATGTCAACATTTTATTAAGATGACATTCAAAGAAAAAAAAGTGTTCGGTACAGCGTTTAGGCATAGAAGTTTCTGGTGATCAGGGAACAACGTATAGATTACTCAGGGGGTGCGAAGTTCGGTTTAAGATCGGGTGGCGTAAGGAACACATAATCTGCAATGGCCCCGACTGGGGGGTAAAAGGTTAACGTACAGATACTGAGTTAGGAGGGTATGTTGTCCATGTGAGGGCTACGTTCAGGAGCGGAGTATAACGAGCGGCTACGACGATGAGGATGAATTGAGCCGCGTTTGGTGCGTTTTAACGTTCGGTGTTTTGGAATCTTTGCCACAATCTAGTTGAAGCAGGGTCAGTATGAACTCTCCCCTGCCATCTGTTGGTGATGCACAGAAGGTGTTTCCCTTGATACAGCAGTGACACCCAGTGGCCAAGTGGCGTAATGCACAGCGTGTGTCTGCCTTCTAGGAGCAGTGACCCCACACTGACCAGTCACGGTAAAGCACAGAGTGTGTTTCCCACCAATCTGGGTAATGCACAGAGCATGTTTCCCATGGAGCAGCAGTGACACCCAGTGACCAGCAGGTGGCATCAGACTCTTCTCGTTTGGTGGGGAACTGAGGTGGGCTAGACAAAAGAAATTGAGGGGGCTGTAACCCCCATCATCTGGCCCCACCCTTCACGGGAGGCCATGCCTCCCATGCATCTGCTCCTTCCCACTTTAAGGCTAGGCTCATCTCCTCTCCACCCGGCCAGGGTTTACAGCAATACAACCTTTATTAAAATAAAGTAGTAAACAGGGTTTACTTTAAATAATTTAAATCTGTCCAAATTTTAGTATTAAATCCAAAGTTCTTAAAGATCCCATCAATAACCAAAACCTAAATGAAAAATTGAAACAAAAAACAATGCTTAATTTAAAACCCAAACACTAAGAAAAACTTTGTTTTTAAAAATAAAAACTAACAAATGCCATAAATTAATAATTTCAACATTTTATCAAAAAGGTGTGCTACAGCAGGATGATAAAATAACATAAAATAAATAAGCCTGACCACTAAAACCTCCTATAAAGGAATCAAATCCTTGAATACTGGCCAATCTGTATAAAATATGCAGAACTATGTCAAAACTGGTGTTGCAGGTCAGCCATTCGAATCCAGCAAATGTCATTTAAAAGCTCCATTCCAACTAAAAAAAACCAAAACAACCCAATAAACCAAAACAGTCACAGCCTGAAATAAACCTACACATAAGCAAAATTAAACCTGTGCCAACATTGGAACAAACGATGTAAATTTCTATTTCTAACTTCTTGTTTCTCCCAGGAGGAAAGTGTTTTGCACCCCAGTAACCAGGCTGTCACTGCAGCTTTCCTTTCACTAAATAAGGAGCCTCGCAGCTCAGATCAAGTGCCCTGTGAAGGTCATCCTATCATCATTACCCAGTCCGCTCATTTATTCATGCCCATGACTATCCATAACCTGTTTGTATGAGTGATGTACCCTCACTGCTTGCTGGCTGTACCTTGAACTCACCCACCGTATACCCCACATTGGGGACATGACAGACTGTGTATATGTATATGCCGTCTAATACCAAAATGATAACATCCCGCTACAACCTGTATGTTACCCCCAATGACACAATAACTGATGCTTCAAACACTTTGTATCGTTTATTTTTAAATATTTTTAAATATTCTCTAATAAACTTTAAATCTGCTCTCAAATTTCTCTAAAAGAAATTGAAATTGTATCTTTGCACTAATATCCCAAGTGTGCAAGTCCATCCCCTCAGAGCAGCCCCACACCCTGAGCCCAGGAGAGACTCCCAACTGGTTTGTGCATTTGTAACCCTGGGGCCTGAAGCTGATGAGAGAAAGGGAAGTGAGCCATCATGGAGGTTTCTGATACCACCTGCTGGGAGCACAGGGAATTGACTGAGTGATATCCTGGCTAATTTTCACCTTGTTCTCCGCCCGCAGGCTCCACTGGAGAGATCGGGAGTGACTTGACCATGGCAGCACCCTATTTACATATTAAAAGCCGGCATTTTGGAGCCATTGGGGTGAAATGTGAGTACTTTTGGGGTTGGGACCCACATGAGAAGGGATGTGGACAAACTGGAGAGAGTCCAGCAGAGGGCAATAAAAATGATTAGGAGGCTGGGGCACATGACTTACGAGGACCTACAGGCCCTATCCTGTATGTTAAGCTAAGGCAAAGTTAGCATATCTATATATTGACCTTTATCTTGTTACTTAAATAGAGAAGTACCCACGCCTGTCTAAGACCTTTACCGAGACCAATTGACAATGGAGAATGGCATAGGGGGTTTTTCAGTGTTGTACCCACAGACTTGACTTAGGTACACCACAAGGGAACTTATGTGCATATGTACATGTCATCAACACGCACAAACATACTAGCCTATGAAGTAAGCGTACCCTAATGTTTTGTGGGTGATGAATGAAATTTGGGCAGAGGAGGAAGGATTTCCAGTGCTTGTGCCCTATAAAAGAGGTAACCCTCCTCACTAGAGCACTTCACTCTATCATTCTGACTTACTTTCTCCACTCTCTCTTTCTCTATCTATCAGTTAAGTTAAGTTCTTAAACTTTAAGTTTCAAGGGAACTAGGCTAAGCTCGGTTTCCCTAAGTTTTTATTGTTTATTAGGTTTTGATTTTAAGTATAACATAGTCAAGTGAACCCTAAGTAACACTAGCTTTTTCTAAACAATGCATCTTTCACTCAAGAATTGAGAAACCTGAACTGCAAAGCTGGTCTTGTGTCTCTTACCCACCAGGTTATCAAGGAAGGGTGTGAGTACATTAACCAAAACTTTGTTGCCTATAATGCCATATGTATCTTTTGAATAGCAGTAATGCAACTGTAACTTTGTAACTCAATTAAATTAAATTAAATGTAAAATAATAAATTAATTTTTCATCATATTATCCAAATTAATATTAATACATCCTAAATCAGGCTACATGGGACAGAGAGTTGGAGTGCAGGGGGATGAGAGTACTGGCTCTGGGGGGTGCAGACTCTGGGGTGGGGTTGGAATGAAAGGTTCAGGGTGCAGTAGAAGACTGAGAATTAGAGCAGAAAATTGGGCTGTGAGGCCTCTGGAACAAAGCAGGGAAAAATAAAATTGAGATGCAAAAAGAAACCAGGCTAGTGCAAAAAAAGAAGAAAAATGAAAACTGCAGAAAGAACAAAATTTTCCCGCTGCTCTCTCTAGAACATCTTTTCTCTACTGCAACAGCAACTCTAGTAGACCTAGGTTGAAAAAAGAACTTCTCTCTCCAGCAACTCTAGTAAGAGCAAGATGGGTGAATTGAAACAGGGCTGGATCATAAACCTCTAACCCCCACAGATCTGGTAGTCCTCGCCTGGGACAGGGGAGGGAATCCTCTCCTCTCCGTATGGGACATGGCGGGATGAGAGATGTGACAGGGCTTTACGGGAAATCATTATTTGCCTGATTCATGTGCCAGTCCTAGTCCTTGCTGACCCAACCAACCGTTTATCCTGCATGCTGATGCCAGTTTGAAGGGTCTGGGAGCAGTCCCGTACCAGGAAGTGGAAGGTAAATGTAAATTTGTAGCCTTTGCCAGCTGAGGACTGTCTGATAGCGAAACTCGCTATCCCATCCACCAGCTGCAGTTCTTGGCCTTGAAATGAGCCATCACTGAGAAATTTCCAGACTACTTGTCTGGTGCTCAGTTTCAGGTATGGACAGAGAACAATCCACTGACTTATGTGTTAACAAGGGATAAGCTGGATGCTACAGGGCAGAGATGGGTGGCTACTTTTGCTAGCCATAACTTCAGCATTCAATACCAATGAGTTGGTATAATAGAGAAACTGATTTATCAGGACCACCAATTCTTGGCTGTGGGGAGGATGTAAGCAGGGTCAGAATGAACTCTACCCTGCCATCTGTTGGTGATGTGTTGTAAAGGCCTTTTGTTGCTGATGTGCATGGTCACACCCACCCCGCATTGCATGATGGGGGTGCTTGTCCAAATAGTCATTTTGGCTGCTGTGAGATCCCCAGTCTCTTTGTTATTAGGGCAGGAGTAATAAAGTGTAGTTATCCTGGTGATATGCATCAAGGACAGTAGAACAGTACTTAGCAGGTCATGATTTTGGGACTCACCCGAACCTATATAATTCTCATTAGGCAAGGGACATGGGTTCCAAAGCATGATGAATTAAAAGAGAGTGAAAATGAATATGTGCAATTAGCACTACAGGTTTCTTTTGAGATCTGTAAATGCACATTATATAGTTTTCTTTTCTCTTTAGTTTAAAAAATAATATTTATGTTCCTACTAAAAATTTAGTTTTATAACACAGATTTAAAATTATGATTACTCAAATTAGTAGGTTCTGTTTTTGGTTAAAAACCAAAAGCTATAAACAACTTCATAATAGAGTAAAATGCTCTTTTCCCCTCAGAAGAAATTTTGCAGATTGCACTGTGGGACAGGGGTGGCTGAGAGCAAGGTCCACAACTTTTTTGGCACATGCACCATCTCTGCAACCAATCTTTGCTACCTCACTCCATAACCCCACACACAGAGCAGCCTGTTACCACTCAGGACCCAAAGAGACCGTGAAAGAAACCTAATGGCATAAGTTTAGGGCAAGCAACTGCAGCACTAACAACGATTGTAAGAGATTCAAAAATGCCTCTGCCTTTACACACACACACGCACACACACACGCCCACCCGCCAACAAACATCCACTTCTACCTCCCACCAGGTTTTGGTGGTTTGGAACCCATACCCCTTAATGGTGAGGACTTTCCAGGCGAGGGTGAAGCTTTCAGGCCTCAAATCCCAGGTACAGTTACTCTGTCCTTGAGCCAAAATAAATGGGAAAATACACTGGATTACTCCTGCCCCAATAACAAAGAGACTGGGGATCCCACAGCAGCTGAAATGACCGTTTGGACAAGCTCTCCCATCATGCAATCTGGGGTGGGTGTGACCATGCAAATGACATCAGCCCCAAAAGGCCTTGACGACAGATCACCAACAGATGGCAGGGGAGAGTTCATACTGACCCTGCTTCAACTAGATTGTGGCAAAGATTGCAAAACACCGAACGTTAAATTCACCAAACGCGGGTCAATCCAACAGGAAAATACACTGGATTATTCCTGCTTTCTCTCCCACAATGCAATGCACTGCTCCCACACTTGCTCACACGGCTCCGGCCCTCCAGTTGGACCCCTCCCCCTGTCTGCCTGCCCAGCTCACTCCCCTGGCCTTCCCCGGCTCTTCAGCGCCACCAAGAGCCCTTGACCAAGTGCCGCCCAGTCCCCTCTGGGGCCTCTGCTGGGCCCAGTTCTCCCCGGCCGGCCGGCGGCTGCGTCAGGGGCTGCAGCCCAGCTCAGAAAAGGACGGGGCTGGACAAAGCTGAAACCTGATTTCAAGGACACTTCAGTGATGCCCTAGTGTCGTAGCTGGGTCCAGTCCCAGGAATGATCAAAATTGGGATTTTAATCGGTTCAATTAAATGCTCTGCCGGTGCCCCTGACTCCCAGCCCGCAGCCCCTGCTGTCCCAGCCCTGAGCTCCCAGTCAGCGCTCTGCCTGTGCCTCTCACTCCCAGACCACAGCTCTGGCTTGTCGCTGGGGCGCTGGGCAATGCTGTGGAAGTGTGTTATACACAGCCAGTCCGGATTCTGCAGGAGTTTCCTTTCTCTGAGCAGGCTGTCTGCAGGGCAAGAAGCTTATGCAGCTTCAACCTTCCTGGGTCTGACCCTTGAGCATTCAGTATCCCTGTCCCACCAGCTGCATCCTGCTGTGCGACTGCACATGGCTAAGCAAAGGGAACGAACCACCAATCCCCTGTGCTTTGGGAGCCAGGTTTGCGGTGGGAATCCTGTAGTTCAGATGACTTCACACCTGGGCATTGTGATTCTTTACCAGTTTCTCTGGCATTGAGGCATTACTGGGCTCAGAGCTGTGATGCCCAAGTGGTTAAGGGGTTGGAGTCAAAATCCAATAGGGTTCCCCTGCACAGGTTCAAATCTTGCTCACAGCGAGGCCTGTCTTTTAGCCAGTCTCTCACCCGGCAACACCTCTGTACAACCCCCTGAGACACTCTCAATTCTCTCCCCACCCCAAGTAAATCCTGTTCTGCTCCTTTCATAGAGATCCCTGGGACACCCCCTCACACTGTGTCCCTGAGGGGTCAGGCAAACTCTCAGCACCTGAAGCCACTGCCACTCACCTGGTGCCCCATAGATCAGCCATAGCCCTGGTTCTGCTCCTCCCTCTAGAGTGTGAAAGGAGCTGAGTCAGCAACTCCATGGGAGCTACGGGGCTGCAGAACCAACAGAAAAAAAAAAGTGATCAGCTGTTCAGTGGGGTGCAGGAGGGGCTGGCGGGGGATGGGGAGGAGCAGGGAGAGGAAGAGGTGGGGGAGGGAGAGGAATGGGGCAGGAAGATGCAGGATGGGAAGAGATGGGACAGGGGTGGGGGCTTGGGGGAAGGGGTGGAGTGGGGACAGGGCCTAGGGAGGAAAGGGGGGGATTTGTTCCGGGACAGCCCTGAAGGGAAGCACCGACTATCACAGTGACAATACAACTGACCAGCCTTGCGGGGGAGGCTGAGGGAGATCCGCACTCACCAGGTCTCTTCTCTCCCCCACGGTGAGCCAGACACTGCTCTCTCCTGGCTCTCACTCTAGCAGCTGGACGCCAAGGAGCCATTTCCCCACAGGAAGTGCATTGAGTGCCCCTGTGGTGCTGGCGGGCTGGTGCTGCTGCTGCCGCCTGTGGGGCTGGCAGGGGGGCTGATGTCTGCACAGACTCTCAGCTGCCAGGCCGGAGGGGGCACTTGGGACCTTACCAGACTGGCTCAGTGAAGACGAGGGGTTGACAGAGCAATACAGACGCTCTCCAGAGCAGGGAGCAGCAGCCGCCCATGCAGCCAGGCAAGGAGCATTTCCCACAGCCTGGCGCCGAGCGGGAGGCGGCAGCTGCTGTTCCAGCTCCTCGGGGACAGGCCCTGTCAGCCAACAGCCACTTCTTACTCCCCACAGCTAAGGGCGCCGGGTTCCTCTGGTGGGGGTGTGGAGCAGCCGTTCGTTTTCCTGTTCGCACTCCTCTGCGGTGTGAAAATCGGGGAGGGGAGGCAGAAGCCCCACGTCCCTCCCGAAATGATGCCCAGTGGGGGAAGCCAGGACAACAGGGTGGGGCGGCAGGTGGTGGCCAGACTCACCGCCAGGGTCTAGTCTAGCTCAGGGTCCAGCTCAACCTCCTCCCCGCGCCACTGGCCCCCAGTCCCCTTCCACCACCAGGTCAACCCGGGCACTAAGGCAGGAACGGGGTGAGGCAGCAAGTCAAGCTGAGCAAGGCAGGCAAAAGCGAGTCTTGTCTTCATGGGCCGCTCACAATGACGTCCTTTTTGTGTGCATCTGCAAATACCTCCCAGACAGAGAAGCAACAGGCCAAAATATTGCTACACAGTTGCCAAAGTAGCTCAGTTGGGAGAGCGTTAGACTGAAGATCTAAAAGTCTCTGGTTCAATCCCAGGCTTTAGCAGGATCTTTCATCCTCTTTGTGCAGAGGCAGCTTGTTCTCTGGAAGCACAGCAGTGCCTGTACCCAAGGTGAGCAGCACTGCCCTGGGGCAAAGCAATTTTGGGGGCCCCTTCTATTAAAAAAAAGTGGCAATACTGTATTCTCATGGGGCCCCTGCGGGTCCTGGGGCAAATTGCCTCACTTGCCTCCGCTCTGGGTGGCCCTGAAGGTGAGTCTCTGATCTTGGGCTTTGCAGTAGGAAAACATAGAATGGGCTTCTGCCCCTAGTTGGCCCACCTGACCTTTAACAAGGAGAGATGGGAGCTGTCTTTCCCAACATGGTAGGAAGAGAGCAAGGCAGGGTGACCCTCAGGAATGGTGCCAGAGGGCTGCTGGGCAGTGACAGGCAGGGATTGGGGATGAAAACTCCTCTGCGCAGCTGAGCGAGGGCAGTACCAGGGAAGGGGCGTCTGTGAAAGTGGCCCTGTGGATGGTGGCAGGGATTTGGAGGCCCAAGAGGAGGCGCTTGATGTTCAGTGCCTTGGAGCAGCTGGACTTGGCCATGGTGGGTGTTCAGGAAATGCACATTAACAACTCTAGGGTAGATCAATGGGCAGAGGGTGATTGGAGGAAGGGCCTCCTGGCCAGGGAAGAATGATGGGGCTGGAGTCTTGATCTTCACATTCGCGGTGCGAGTACAGAAGGGGCTGGAGCTCCGACCAGGGAGGGCATTACTGGTGGGCTTTGTGCTCTGTGGCACTGGTTACTGCTATATTAGTGTGTATGGTCCCCAGTTAAGGCATGAGAGGGAAGATCAAAGGCTCCCTTCCTCTGGACTGCATGATGTTTGTTGTTGGGGGGGGGATTTTAATTGTGTCAGCCGGCCTGAGGACCGCTGGTCCCGTTTTCCCAACCATCAGAAGAAACATTTTTACAATGAGCACTACCTGGCACAGGTCTGTAGTGAGGTCAGCTTAAAGGAGCTCACTCCAGCCACAGAGGGGGTTCACCTTTCTGCGGGGACAGACCAGGACTTGCACTGACCGGATTTATGCTTAGCTTTTGTGTCTTTAGCATGTTGCTTGTCAGATTCTTTCTTGGTCTGACTTGTTACACTTTGACACTTAACAGGCCAGAGTTTGTGCACCCTCCTATTATCCTCACTAGGATCTGATTTCCAAATTTTGAGGAATGACTTTTTGCCTCTAACAGCCTCCATTACTCGGCGGTTTACCTAGAGTGGCGTTCTGCTGGTCCTCCTATTGTCATTTCTGATTTAGGGCAAACGTTTCCGCTGAGCCTCTAATTGCAGTGTTTTTAAACGGTCTGCATGCTGCTTGCAGGCACCTAACACTTGTGACAGCAGCTCCTTTTAATTCCCATCCAACCATCTGTACTTATGCCGATAGGTCGACTTTAGGTCTTTAACTTTGAGCAGTATCTGAGAAGATGGTAAATCGGGCAGAAACCCGTTCGACAAACCTCTTCATTTCCTTGTTATTTCCTGACTTCTTCATTCATCCCCTTTTCCTTATTTCCTGGCTGAGGCGGCGGCTTGCCAGGGAGCTCCCCGGCACCTCTGGCTGCCTGGGCTGAAGGCAAGAGGCAGGCCTGGGCGTGGCGAGGGCCTCCTGTCCTGGAATGAGGCTGCAGTGCTTCCTGGTCCCCTTTTTCCCACCCACACCGGCAGGCGGCTGCTGCGGGAGAACACGAGGGAGGCTCTCGGGGCGCTAGGCAGCGCTGTGTGTGTGGCTGTCAGGGGAAAGAGCCGAGGCTCCCGACTTGACCTGCCATTGACTTGCGTGGCTCTGCGCGCCGTCAGCCGGGGCGGGGCGGGCCAGGCTGCGGATGTGACTCAGGCTTGGGCCGCATGGCCGCGCTTTCCTGACGAGGCATGAGGCAGGCCAAGAGCTTTGCAGAGTGTACAGGGAAGAGGGAGGGAGGCGTCTTCGAGCCGGCCTGTCTCCTCCGCTTCTCCCTTGCTCCTTGGGCGGAGGCGGGAAGGGAGCGAAACGTTCCCGGCTGAAGGTTTTGCGCTCGGCCTTGAGGATTAAACCTGAGGCTCCGGCGTGGCTGCTGGGATATGGGCTTTTGCAGCGCGGCCCCCACACTCTTGTAGGTAGCAGGTGACCCCACTGTGTCCAAGAGCGAGCCTTCGAGGCGACAAAAGGAGAACATCACAGCTTCCAGCAGACCTTGAGGAGCCCACGAGGAGCCTTCAGTGGCATCCCTGGGGGAGCATAAACTCCCCCTCCTGTGCCCAGAACACAGAGGTTGATTAATCAAAACCCTCTTCTGCCAGCACCAGGCCTCCTGCTTCTTACACTGGGCCTGCAAGCGAGGGGGCGGCTGGCACAGCACCAAGAGTCTAACCTGTGCGGCAGGAGGCGGCTGACGCCCGCAGCCTGCTGGGGAGCTCCCAGAAGTTATTAATGGACAGAGACTCCTCAATGCCCTTAGTAACAAGGGTTTGGGGGTCACCGAGGCCAGTAAGGGGTCACTATGTCGGCCCTATAACCCTGGGTGTCAGGTCACGGTGCAGCTTTGATCTAGAGCTCGGATCCCAACAACCAACCAGCAGCCCACAGCCTCCCCCTGGGTCTGCCCCACCTGGTTACTCCTTACAGGCCAACCTTACCCCCCTTCCAGCCCCGGATTCGCCCCCTAATCATCCTACTGCCGCTCAGAGCCACAGACGTGGAGGTGCTGAAGGAGGGAGGGGTGACTCTAGGGTGGGGTTCTTCTCTAAAGATGGCTGGCAGAAAGGTGGTGCTCAGCTCTGTCAGCGACCTGCCCAGTTGCCTCGCTGCCAGGGGATGCAGACGTTTCTGTAAGGCCATTAAATGGGGTATTTGGCTTCTGAATGAATGTGAGGAATGTGCAATCCTGAGAGGGAATTTCCATCCCTCTTTCCATTGTTCTTCTGGGCCCCAGTGGCCTAATGGATAAGGCATTAGCTTCCTAAACCAAAAATTGTGGGTTCAAGTCCCATCTGGGGTGAAAAATGCCTTTCTTCTTGTATATTGCAAGGAAGCCTTGGTGTTATTTTCACCAAGGAAGCTGGGAGACGTTTGAACCCAAAGTACTGGATCTTGGGAGCAAACGCCCAGAAATGGCATCTTCCACTTGACAAATGCTTTCTAGACCCATCAGTAGCAAACACTTAATACTAGTGTTTGTCTGAGAATAGAAGGAAGGGGAGTGTTTACTCCGACACCTCAGTGAGTGACACAGACAGAAAGAGCAAGGCCGTCCTGAGAGAGAATGGATCTGTCTGGAGACAAAGCAGAACCTGAGAATGAGCAACGGTGTGAAAAGAAGAACTTCAAATGTGTGTTAGGTGTTAGATAGGTTGGTCTGACAAATTTCAAGAAAATACCAGTGCTCGTAGACTGATGCGGACACTGGCTGCTTCTGATCTTTTACTGAGAGTTCATTGAGAAATATTTTCCTTAACTCTGTTATGGAATATTAGGTGGGCTATGAAGGCACCATTTCTCCTGCTTTTGCCCTTCGAGACAACACGGCTACATGGCATGCGGCCAGTGCTCACCTTCCAGTCAACTGCTAGAGAAGACAACACAGACAGGGATGGCAGCAGGGCAGACTGGAGCTCCATGGAGATGGTGGGACCAGGTCTCATCAATGGGGAAGTGGCCACCCCACCATGCACAAGGCTGAGCCAGCAAGTGTGGTGTGTGCTCCATGGTGCCCCTACTCCCTGCATGTGGTGGTGGAGGGCAGTTACTGAGTTCGGTTGGTCTGGCAAATTTAGGGCTTGGCTACACTTGCAGAGGTAGAGCACTGGGAGTTAAACCACAGCAGGGAAACCGCTGCCGTGTGTTCACACTGACAGCTGCAAGCGCACTGGAGTGGCCACATTAGCAGCTCTGGCAATGCCACAGAGAGCAGTGCACTGTGGTAACTATCCCAGTGTGCAAGTGGCTGCAACGTGCTTTTCAAATGGGGGACGGCGATGGAATGTGACAGGGAGTGTGTTGTGTGTACGTGGGGGGAGCGACAGTGTGTTTGGGGGGGCTGAGAGTGTGTCAGCATGCTGTCTTGTGTGTTTGGACAGCAGCAGACCCCCCCTCTCGCACACACACTCACAACAGCAGCATTCCACACTAATGGTTGCTTTGTCCTGGAGCAGATAAGCAGCCGGCTGTCAGAAACGGAGCTTTGAAAGGGGATATCCGCATGCCTGCAGCCGATTTCAAAACAATGACCAGAGTGGGCACTTGACTTCAGGGGATTATGGGATGTTTCCTGAGGCCGATCACAGTGCAGTAACACAACACATCATCCACCCTGACGCCCGGGCATTTCAGCAGAGGCTCAGCGAGCTTTATGCTTCTCATGGAGGTGGATTACCAGGAGAGCTCCAGAGCCCAGGTGCTCCATGTGCCTTGCGAGTGTGGACACCTCAGGAGTTAGGGCGCCCGGGGCTGCTTTAATGAGCGCTAACTTCCAATGTAGCCAAGCCCCTAGACCGGGGTAGACAATCTATGGCACGTGTGCCGAAGGTGGCATGTGACCTGATTTTCAGTGGCACTCACACTGCCCAGGTCCTGGCCACCAGTCTGGGGGACTCTGCATTTTACTTTAATTTTAAATTAAGCTTCTTAAACATTTTAAAAACCTTATTTACTTTACATACAACAATAGTTTAGTTATATATTAGAGACTTATAGAAAGAGACCTTCTAAAAATGTTAAAATGTATGACTGGCAAGCAAAACCTTAGATTAGAGTGAATAAATGAAGACTCAGCACATCACTTCTGAAAGGTTGCCGACTCCTGCCCTAGACTATGTCACTTGTGTGACTTACTTGTGCTATTGTAATAAATACAATAGACGTGCAATGGTCAGAAATCGCACCAGCATCAAAATATATTGCAGGGAAACCCTAAGGAAATTAAGAGTTTAAATTATCCTCCACATGTCCCGCATCCCACTATAATGAATCCAGCCCACAGGTCACATGGGCAGAAGTATCAGTGTCAGGATGCTACATTGTTAGCACAGTAAATGAAGCTGCAAAATAAATGATGTTTAAATGACCTCACTCTATTTTTTACAATCCTGTGTTAAGAGGTAATAGATACAGATGGACACCAGGCAGGGTTGTTTGGAGGATGAAGCCTTTATGCTTCCATCCCCCACCACTGTCAAGTTTTAGCCAATTAGGACAAGTCAGCAAATAAGAACAACCTCAGGTGTCAGTAACTGCTGCAGGTAGCATAGTCCTACAGGGAGCAGTTTCTGGCACTACACCTGCACAGCTCTGCTCCCCGGCTCTTCTCGGGCTCCTGCTCTCTCCTTAGCTCCACCCCACTCTGGCCCAGGCAGTTCCAGCTCCCACGGAGGATGGGACCCCCTGGCTTGGTGACTCCCTCATTACACTGCCTGGCCTGTCAGTGCGGCTAACTTGGAGCTTTGGCCTCTCCCCATTGCCCAGGGGACTGTCAGTCTCAGGGGCCTGATTTCCCATTGGCCCTTCCCCCTTCTATTGGTGCTGGGAACTAGCCAACCAAACCCCCACTAAGTTTCATTAAGGGGCCAACAGTCCCTTACACGAGCCAGTCCCATGAGGGTCACCAATGTGCAAAGAAGGCAGCACAAGCTGGTCCCATGGTGTAATGGGCAGCACTCAGAACTCTGAATCTTGCAAGCTGAGTTCAAATCTCAGTGAGACCTTGTGGTAAAGCCCTGGAGCTCACAGTGCTCAACTTCCCTGTCTCCAGCTGTGCAAGAACCAGTCTTTCCCATCCTGCTGGCTCAGGCTCTGGGTGGGGTGGTTCAGGGCTCTAGAACTGGCTACTGAGGGTTGGGATTCTCATGGCTTCACCTGATGCCCACAAGTTTGGCCATCTTGCTTGCAGCCACATGTTGCCTCTTGCCCACATGGCATTTAAAGGAAGGAGGGCCAGGGCCAGGCTTCATAGTCAGGGAAAGGCAGGAGGGAGGCAGAGTCCCAGTCGGGAGCCCAGCACCTCTCCTCCTCTGGGCACCTAGAGCAGAGGCGGCTGGTGCTGACAGCTCCAAGGGAAGGTTTAAAAGCCACAGAGCAATGGAAGGCCAAGCTAGACGAGGGCAGGACCATGCCTATGCGTGGCCAGCAGACAGCCACAGAGACCCACTGGGCCAGCCTGCTCCCTGCCATGCCAAACCCCCACTGAAGGCCACCCACAGGCCAGCATGCAGGGTGGCTGCTGATGCTCTGTGGCCAACATCAGAAGAGGGTAGGAAAGCAGGACCAGCCCCCTGGTGGGGCCTCTGACCGTTCCCAATCAAGGTGCTCACTTTGGCAGTGGAGCCGCCCATTTTCTTTGTCAAGTCAGGAAGGGCAAAGGCGAGACTGGAAGCACCTGGGGCTCATGTCCCAGCCTTTGTAACGCCCACCCCCCAACTCCTTCCCGGGGCTCTAGCTGAAGCCAGAGCATTGGCCTGAGTGACCAAGAAGAGGTTCCAGCTGTGAAGGGAGCAGGACTTGCAGCACAAAGTGAGCACAACCACGAGGGGACTCAAATCCTGAATCATCCGATCCACAGGGAGATGCCTTATCCTTTAGGCCACATGATGAGGGGGTCTAAGCCCTTCTTTGGAAAAGCCGGACACTGTGTTTCTCAGGTCATCTACTGAGGGGAGCCGAGACTCTCTGGGCACAAGAAGTCGAGTTCCCAGCGACACGTGAGACTTAATTCTCTGGAGCCAGGTGCAGGGTTTTGGCAGGGAGGCTCAGGCATGGGGGATTGGGGTGCAGCGGACGGAGCAGCTGTCTAGGTGTGGAGATTCAGTCTCACTGAGGGAGGAGGACGAGGAGGAACCCTGCTAATAGGCAGTGGCTGTGCAGAAAAAGAGGAGGGGTTCCTGGGAGGTTTTTTTGCCTCTATTTACCTGCCTGCTCGCTCTTGTGGTAAAAGGAGAAGACCCAGCCAGCGAATCTGGTTAGCTCCGTTGGTTAAAGCATCAGGCTCTTAATCTGGGAGCCCAGGGTTTAAGCCACCCCTCTCTAAGCACTCAACTTTTAAGTTGCCTTGTGTGCCAGGAGTCCAGTGATTCCTGGTGGTATCCAGAGCTACACACGGATTCCCAGAAGCCGCAGCAATTTCCTGGAAAGGCCCCTTTCTCCTGCTGAGTTCTTAGGAAGCAGGATAGAAGCCCACATCTGCAGGAGCGGGCCCAGAAAGCGCAGTCTCTGGCTGGCAGGAAGCGCTGTGGGGCCAGGTGCTGAGAAAGCCGAGGGGAGAAGAGAGCGGGAGCAGCTGTGAGTGCAGAGTGCAAACCTGCCAGCTGAGGGTCACAGGTGTCTAGAGACTGTGACGCCATCTGGTCCCCTGGCGTAAAGTTCAGCTGTCAGAACACTGACTAGTGCGAGCTGAGCTCAGATCTCAGGGGGACTCTGGGACCTGTTGCTTCATACCTAAGTTGGAGTTTCAAGGCTTTGTCTTGCTCTTTCAAATTACGCGGGAGCCGGTCTTTTGCCTGCTGGCTGTTGTGACTTGTGCACCAGAGGGGACGCCGGAGTCAGCAGACTGGCCTCGCCTGGAGCCCTATAGGGAAGGATGGGAGCTGGCTTTACTCTGAGTCCTGCAGCTGAGCTGCAGCCAGGCCTAGGAGACAGCCCTCTTGGTTGACCTACTGGCCCAAAGTCATGTTGGCCATGATGGTCTTTCCCCAGGAATGCTGAAGGGCGGGCCTGGGGCGGGGGTGCAACGTCACACCCTCCTCCTGAACTTACTGCCAGAGGCTTGGACACTGTCCATGGCGGAGGTGGGATGCCTAAAATCCCTGCTTGTCTCTGGTCACACACCCTTTCAGTACCTTTAAACTGTATGATCTCCTACATGGGTGGTCTAGCAAGGTATGGGGTTCCTGGTCCCCGGCTGCCTGAAAACATGTTGGGGTGTAGTATTGCTAACAGAGTTCAGACAGCAATATATGTTAATGTGTAGGTGTCTTGACATTTAGCCACAAATGTGCCTCGGTTTCCCCTCCCACACAGCAGCGTAGACCTGCTATGCTTTTGCTGCTGTGCCAAGCTTCCAGCCTGTTTACAGGTATGAGTTGAAAAGAAACAATGCTTGTGGGACTGTCTTGTCACCATCCCTAGCATGTACAAAAGTTTTTTTTTCCCCCACAAATCAGGTATGTCCCTCATCTTTAAAGGTTTACCACTAGTATTAACTCCTTGGTCTTGATGACGTAGCAAAAGACCCCCAGATTAACAGCAAATCTACAGCAGACAGGTTTTGTTCACACAATTTAACTTGTTTAGTGTCTATTACATTTCCCAATTCCTTTGTGTACCCTCGTAAGTGCTCTGATGCAGATTGTTCTGCCTCTTTGGAGAAGGTTTTAAATTCAGGCATGTGCTTGAGGTGTTGGCAAGGAAGGGTGCACTGCAACCATGCCTGCCCTTGGCCCAAATCACATATTCCTTCAAAGCTTGTAATGTCTTTTCCCCTCACCCACGTATCGAACAAATCTCTCATTTCATTTACATAAACCACATTACTGAATCCAGATCCCCTCTTAAGACTCCTGAATTTAACCCTGTAGGTTTCAGGTGTCATCTGAAACTGTTTTAAAACTAGTTCCTTACATTTACCATAGTTTGTAGCATCATCAATAGGCATCTCATTCAATATGTCCATAGCTCTTCCAGTCAATTTGGCTACCAATGTGACCATTTTTTGATCACCAGGGATTTCACAGAGGTGCAGAGTCTCTCAAAGGTGATGAAATATTCAGCAATATCACTGGATTCATCATACTGTGGACATAGTCACTCCCATTTGTGGATTTTTGGGGAAGTGGAGCCAGCTGCTGGAGGGTTTTGTCTCTTCCACTGCATAACAGCCAGTCCATGCTTCTGGGCCTCAGTCTGGGCCTCTATTTCTCTGTCTCTTAACTCCAGGGCTCTTGTGTGAGCAGCTCCCTCCCTGGCTGCCTCTGCTTCCATAGCCCTTCTGCTTCTTTGAGCTTCAATTGAAACTCCCGGTCCTTTGCCTTCTCTTCTGCTTCCAGTCTGGCCAGCTCTAGTTAAGTAGCTGCCTCTCTGGTAGTCATTTTCCTCCTTTCTTGTGCTGAGACACCCCCTCTGCAGTTCACTGAAACTGGGATGCACTCAGCTCAGGGGGCTTCTTAGTTAACAGAGACTTTCCCAGCGCCCAGTGTTCAGCCTTTCTGGGCAGCAACTTGCAACCTGTGCAGTTCCAGCTTCTTCTGCTCTTCACTCTTCATTAGTTTGCTTATTTTTCTTTCCCTATTTCCCTTACCCGAAAGGAGCAAACAGAAAATCATAAACCAGTAACCACTTTGTCTGTTCTCTAGCCACCACACCCAACTCACTACCAGTCTCTCAAAGCAATCAGCTGTGAGTCTGGAGGTCAGGACTGGGATAGCAAGGGCTGCGGGTCAGGAGTGAGGGGCACCGTCAGAGCTGGAGGGAGCCCAGGGGCCTGCGAGTCGGGAGTGAGGGGCACCGGTAGGGCTGGGGGAAGCCGAGGGGCTGCGTGTCGGGAGTGAGGGGCACCAGCAGAGCTGTGAATCTGGAGGTCAGGACTGGGATAGCAGGTGTAGCGGGTCGGGCGTGAGGGTCACCAGCAGTGCAGTGACTGGGGAGCTCAGCGGGAGCCCAGGGGGCTGCAAGTCGGGAGTGAGGGGCACCAGCAGAGCTGTGAGTCTGGAGGTCAGGACTGGGATAGCAGGGGCTGCGGTTCGGGAGTGAGGGGCACCGGTAGATCTGAGGGAAGCCCAGGGGGCTGCAGGTCGGGAGTGAGAGGCACCAGCCACGCAGTGACTGGGGAGCAAAGTGGGGAGCCAAGGGGGCTGCGGGTCAGGAGTGAGGGGCACCGCTATAGCTGGGGGGAACCCAGGGGGCTGCGGGTCGGGAGTGAGGGGCACCAGCAGACCTGTGAGTCTGGAAGTCAGGGCTGGGATAGCAGGGGCTGCAGGTCGGGAGTGAGGAGCACCAGCCGCTCAGTGACTGGGGAGCTCAGCGGGGAACCCAGGGGGCTGCGGGTTGGGACTGAGGGGCACCGGTAGGGCTGGGAGTGAAAACTGTGCAGTTCAGAATGTGAATAGTGACCTCGTCTCCTTCCTGCACCTGCTCTACATTGCTCCACAGCAGCTTCTCCCCCTGCAGAGTCACCCCAGCACGGCAGTGCAGCCGCCCAGGGTTCAGCAGGGGCCCCTGGCAAGGACAGTGGGTGCAGCTAACAGCCCAGTGTGCCTGGCCGTGAGGCAGCTGTAAAAAAGCAACACACCCCCCCAGAAGTACAGAGACTGAATTCCCCAACTATAACATCATGACCCCCTGTAGAAAGCCACACGTGTCAGTTGTATTTTCACAGGGAGATGCAAAAATCAAGTGACACCAATTTTCAAGTTGAGTAAATAAAGTTGAGGAGATAGTTATTAACCTCACAAAAATATACTAAAGATCCCTCAACATAACACCTGAAGGTGAAATATGAACAGAGACAAACCTTGTCAGCAAAGGCTCATTTCCCAAACGATCCTCAAAATGTTACTAATTCCCACCCCTCCTCCACAGGAGCTCTGTGCAGTGTAACTGTTCTGCAGGCAGCTTCCCATTCAATGCTGTTGTGGGACATTCCCAGGCCTGGAAATGTACCAACGACAGAATTTGAAGAGCAAACCTGGCTCCCCGCACCAGGCAGGATTTGAGTGTTTTGTCCCTGTCACTTAGTCTTTGTCAATAGTACAGACGCCTGGGGCAGGACTCCAGGCTCTGCTTGAGGGATCCTGGCACAGGGACTGCAGGAGGGAGGGGGGCAGAAAGGATTGCAGGTTCTGACCTGTGCTCTGGAGAGGAGGTAATAATTGAAGGGGGTGTTTTTGACTATTCCCCTGCCTCAGGGTCCCCAGGGCTAGAATTCTACATTCCACAGGGCCAAATAAGGGGGTGATGCCATGTGGTCAATGAGAACCAGTGCTCCAGGTGAGGTTTGAACTCACAACCCCAGCATAGTTCCTCTTAGCACTGCCCTGTAAGTACTACACACTAACCAATTGCACCACTAGAGCACCTGTTAAATATAATTCTGAGACCCCCCTAGGCTGATACAGGCAAGGAGTGACCCCAAAACAGTCTCAGTGGAGGTGAGAGCCGGTAGCGACAAGTGTTGTACTCGGTGGGGTGGATCCTTCTTAATGGTTCCAGGCACCATTTGACACCTTGTGGTCCCACCAGGAGCAGAACAGGCTCCCTAAAAGCAGGGCCGCCCAGAGGATTCGGGGGCCTGCAGCAAAGCGGGGGAGGGGACATAAAAAAGGTGCCATCCGCTGCGGCGCTTGTACTCACTGGGTGGCGTCCGAGTCTTCAGTGGCAGCGGGTCCTTCACTCGCTCCGCGTCTTCGGCAGAACTGAAGGACCCGCCGCTGAAGTGTTGCCGAAGACCCGGACCGCTGCCGGGTGAGTAAAAATTAAAAAGGCGCCTCTAGCCAGGGAAGGGATTCTTGGCCAGGGCTTGTGGGGCAAATTGCCCCACTTGCCCCCCGCACTTGCCCTGCCTAAAAGTAGCAGCCACTAGAGCCCAAACAGTAGCCCCATCCCTTCCACTCGAGGCCACGCCCCTGCCCTCCCTTCTCCCCAAGGCCCCGCTCCTACGCTGCCTCTTCCCCCAAGACCCCTCCTCCCACTCACTGCTCTCCACCCCCTCCCCCACTCACTCGCCCTTACGGTCATTACAAAGTGGCAAGGCAGAGCCCTCCCATTTTTAAAAGCCCTGGGGTGTTGTTCCCCCCTGTTCAGGCACCCCTGGGGCCCTGCACTTCACACAGCTCTCCCTGATTTCAGCTGTTAGTGAGGGAGCCTCACTGCTAGCGCAGACTGGGCAGTTTCTTGCATGAGAGACTCTGTCCCAAAGCAGGACTAATGCTTAGAGCTGGTTACCAGTGATTTCAGCTCTGTCGGTCTGCAGCAAGACTCTCCATTGAGTCTTAACCAGCTCTGTTATTACACAGGGAAGAACAAAAGGGTCAAATGGGGCCTGGAACCCTTAAGAAGAATCCACCCCATTGAGTACCAACACTTGTTGCTACCTGCTCCCAGCCCCACTGAGAATGTTTTGGGGTCACTCCTTGCCTGTATCAACCTAGGGGGTCTCAGAGAATGATAACTAGCAGGTGCTCCAGTGGCACAATTGGTTAGCGCACAGTACTTATAGGGCAGTGCTGAGAGGAGCTATGCTGAGGTTGTGAGTTCAAGCCTCACCTGGAGCACTGGTTTTCATTAGCCAAATGGCTTCACCCCCTTATTTGGCCCTGTGGCAGGTAGAATTCCAGCCCTGGGGACCCTGAGGCAGGGGAAGAGTCAAAAACACCCCCTTCACCTATTACCTCCTCTCCAGAGCACAGGTCAGAACCTGCAATCCTTTCTTCCCCCCCTCCCCTGCAGCCCCTGTGCCAGGATCCCTCAAGCAGAGCCTGGAGTCCTGCCCATCCTTGACCCCTGAGCCTGGGGAGGGAGAGGAGCAAGGAGCCATTGTTAGAGGGCTTTCCCTTCCCCTGCCCACTTCCCTGGCTCTTGTCACACAATCGATAAACAGCAAAAGACCAGAAGTCAGAAACGCAGACAAAGGGATGTTTACTGGGGTTAGTTTCCCAGCAAGCAGATTCCGAAACCCTTCACACCAGTCGGGCTTATCTCTATACACCGACAGAGTCTGTTCCCCAGTGTCCCCCTTCCCAGCTCTGACACCGCAGTTCTTAAAGTCCAGGCCTGTGCAGGCAGCCTGAATATCTCTATTCTAACAGCCATCGGTCCCTGTGGGAAAATGATCTATTCAGAGTTGTCCCTAGACATTTTGGTGCCCTACACGGCACCCCCGTCCCCCAGCCCGAGCTGGCAGAGCGGAGCGGGCTGGGGCCAGGTCACTCCACTTCCCGCCGCCCGGTAATTGCAGGGCAGGCCTGACCCCACACTCACTGGGCGGCGGGAAGTGGAGTGATCCAGCCCCAGCCTGCTGCACTCTGCTCCCAGCCTTGGAACATGGGGGGTGGGGGAAAAACACCCCCCAGCACTCACCAGTGGTGTGGCTGGGAGCTGGTGGAGCAGAGCAGGCTGGGGCCAGGTCGTTCCATTTCCCACCGCTCGGTGAGTGCATGGTGCACCTGATCCCTCCTGCCGTCCACCGGGGTGTAACTCAGGGGAAGGAGCGGAGTGGGGGGTGGATGGAGTGGAGCGGGGGGGGGGGCAGAGGTGGAGCAGGGGCAGGGGCAGGGGCAGCTTTCCTGGCCGGCTCAGCCAGTCGGGGGATCGAGGTCGCCACTGGAGCAGTACCCAGCTGCGTGGGGCACCGGGAAATTTGGGGCAATTTGGTGCCTCCACATCCCTTAACCAGGCAGTGTCCCTGTAGTGTGGGCTGTCTGCATAGGTCCTTTCTCAATCTTTCTCACCCTCTTGTCTTGAGTCTCCTGTGTCTCTGCTTTCTAAGCACAGACTAACTCTGGCTGTTCAGAGGAGGGGAGGCCCATGCCTATGCGTGGCCAGCAGACAGGGACAAAGACCCCTAGCCAGCCTGCTCCCTGCCATGCCAAACACCCACTGAAGGCCACCCACAGACCAGCATGCGGGGGCGGCTGCTGATGCTCTATGGCCAACATCAGAAGACGGTAGGAAAGCAGGGCCAGCCCCCTTGGTGGGGCCTCTTACCGTTCCCACTCCAGGTGCTCACTTTGGCAGTGGGGCAGGAGATTTTTCCCCAAGAGGCTTTTCCCCAGCTGGCGAGAAGCAGAGAAACACCCAGGATCCCAAGGTGCTATGTAGCAACCCCCCTCCAGCACAGGGACAGGCGCACACTTGGAAGAGGGAAACTGCTCCACACACTAGCCCGGGCAGCCGCCCATTTTCTTTGGCAAGTCAGGAATGGCAAAGGCGAGACTGGAAGCACCTGGGGCTCATGCCCCAGCCTTTGTGACACCCAACCCCCAACTCCTTCCCGGGGCTCTAGCTGAAGCCAGAGCATTGGCCTGAGCGGCCAAGAAGAGGTTCCAGCCCTGAAGGGAGCAGGACTTTCAGCCCAAAGGTAAAACTGAACAAACACAACCACGAAGGGACGTGACCCCTCAATCGCCTGATCCGAAGTCAGACGCCTTATCCATTAGGCCACGTGGTCACACAAGAAAAAATATCTCCAAGTACTTCTTTAGAGAAGACGGACACTGTGTTTCTCAGACTCAGGTCATCTACTGAGGGGGGTTGAGACTCTCTGGGCACAGAAGTCGAGTTCCCAGCGAGATGTGAGACTTAATTCTATGGAGCCAGGTGCAGGGCTTGGCAGGGAGGCTCAGGCATGGGGGACTGAGGTACAGCGGATGGACCGGCTGTCTAGGTACAGAGATTTAGTTGCACTGAGGCACAGGAGGGAGGAGGAATCCTGCTGATGGTCAGTGGCTGTGCAGAAAAAAGGGTGTTGATTCCCCCATCCTAAATGGGCTGGTTGGCTTGACCCTTCTCCCCTCTGCAGAGCGTGGTGGTGACTGCAGCTCACCCCTTGTGGGGCAGGAGGGCACAGGTGCAGGGTGCTGGGCTCAATGCACCTGGAAGGCAGCTCCAGTGCGGTGGGGCAGGGCAGGGCCTGTGGTGTCTGTTCTGCGTTGCCTGGTGCTGAGCCACTGCACAATCCCCAGCCACGCCGCACAGCGCACCCCGAGAGGAGGTGGGGGGCCAAGCAGACGATCCAGCACGAGGGGGAGAGGATGTGTGGTTGGGGGAGGAAAGGCCTTGGGCTGCACTGGGGGAGTGCAGAGCAGGGGTGACACCCCAGAAACCTGCAGCAAAGGGATGGACAGGTGGGCTGGGTGGATAGAAGAGGCAGCAAGCCTAAAAGAGGAGTGGGGTCTAGTGGTCAGAGCAGAGAGGGGGGCTGGGCGCCAGGACCTCTGGGTTCTATCCCTGGCTCTGGGAGTGGAGGGTGGGTCTAGAGGTGAGAGCAGGAGGACTGGGAGCCAGGACTCCTGGGTTCCATAGTAGCGGCTGCTTTTTCCTGTGTCTCCCTCCCTACAGATCCCAGCCCAGCCCCCTAGCAGAATCTGACTGGGGGAGGGGGTTGCCCTGCCACTCAGACTCGTGATTTGAACCCCTCCCCCCACGGGCTCTGACATAATGGAATCTCCCCCCACCCAAGTCAGAAAGTAGGAGCCCCTCCCCACATGTGGAGGAAGCTAGTGAGTTTCTTGGGGGTCTCTGGCAGAGGTGACAGCACCCACCAGACACCCACTCATGGTTGCAAGGAGACCCCCCTGCACCCTCCTGCACAGCCCCCTGCTATGAGGGGCCAGGGGCGCCCAGCCAGGGTCAGGAGGTGAGATGGGGTCGCAGTGGCAGGAAGGGGGCAGAGCTGGGGATGGTGCCAGGTCTGGTGCTGGCTACACGGGGAAAAACCACACTGCTCCCCCGCAACACACACACACACACACACACCCCTCCTGGTGTTGGGAGGGGAACACGAGAAAGGACAAAAGAAGCAAGAGAAGAAGAGAAAGGAGGGAGGGATGGATGGAGGAGAAGGTGAAACAAAAAGGACAAACCCTAATGTCCCCAGTGATTCTAAGGGACAAAATCCCAGGTGCGGAATAAAATTCTGCCTCCTTAAGTTCATGTTTTCCATGCCTAGAATTCAACTGTCACCAGATGGATCAGACTGAACAGGTTTCAAACCTCGAGGAGGCTCTTACCTTCTAAACAGGGACGGCTGTTTTCTAGTAAAATCACTAAAAGGGAAGGAGAAAACTCAAAAGAGGCTCCTGGCGCTCACGTACATGAACCCGAATACTCCCTCAGTGCTCAAAGAGAGACCTGGAGAAGGAGACTTGCTGAAGCAAAGCCACAGGGGTCTCTGAGGTTTCCCTGGCCCCTCGCCCCTGTCCTGCCTGCCTGATGTCAGCATCTCTCTGTGAGGTCACCACCTCCCCACCACCTTTGACCAATAGTCTGAGGTCCTGCAAAAGGCCTTTGTGATGTCACTGCCGCACCCCTCCCTTGCTGTGCTAATGTCCTGCCCCTGGCCAGGCACTTTGGAGGTTTGAGCTACTCCCTGTGGATCACCCAATTAAGGAGCATCAGCTGTACAACTGACCCATTGAGAGAAGGCAGATACACCTTGTGACTCAGCAAGGTATGCAGGGACCTGCCTATGGACAGAACTCCGGTTTTTCTATGCCACGTGCTGGATAGAGTGTCCTTGAGACAAAGAAAGCAAAGACCACATGGCAAGAGACTATAAAAGGCTGATGCCTCATCTCCAATCCTGCTTCATACCTCCGGAGTGACTTTGCTACAAACTGAAGCTCTGTACAAAGGACTCAATGTCCCATCCCAGCAGTGGATGGACTCTAGAGACTGTATTTGAACCTGCAATTTATTCCATCACTGCTACAAGCCTAAACCAAGAACTATGCCATTACTGTATGTGAAGAGTTAAAATCCATGTGCATTTTGTATAACAACCTGGTCTATGGATTGTGCCAGCTCTTTTCCAGACCCAAAGTCCAGGGAAGAACATTTAATGAATACTTTGATAAAATGTTATTAGTATAAAATATATAAGACCATGGGCGGAGACATTATATAACCTGTTAACCATTGGCTCAGAGCCCCGTTACATGGAATCAGAATGTGATCAGCTCACACCCAGGGGTAGCAAAGTCAAGGGACCAGAGGCCTAGCAAATCGTGATCAGCTAAGAGAAAGCTGGGTAAACAGAAAGCCTTGCTTGCTAAGATAGGCCTGGTCAGCAAATTGCCAGGTGTTGGAGCTAAGAACTAAATAACTGTGTCTTATTCAGAGTTGCAGATTGAACAAAGAATCCCTGTTCCTACTGTGTTAGTCTCTTCTGTAGGGAGACGTTCTTCCCACAGATGCAACCTTGAGTTTATGAGAAGTTGTCACATGTCAGTATAAGTTATGGCATCCTTCCACCTCCCTTCCCAGGGACCAATGCCTGCCTTTAGACACACAGAAAACAATCTTTATTGCCATATACTTTCACTGTTTCTTTGCTTTAACCCCTAGGAATCTACCTGTTGGACAATCAAAGGAGTTGCTCCATTCCAATGGACCCCAAATCAGAATTCAACATAGATATTTTATACAACTAACATTGTATCAAAGTATTCATTAAATGTTAACTTGCTAATTTAAGACCATGGGCGGAGACATTATGTAACCTGTTAACCATTGGCTAATGTGCTTATCTTGTCTTGCTGCAAAGCCTATCCTGGGGTGTGGAACTTTCATTCTGGGCTGTGACTATAAGCAGAAGAGTGACACCTAAGGCCTGTTGCTGCTGCCCAATATGGGCCTTAAACTCATGATGGCAGGATTAAGAGTCTCACACTCTACCAACTGGGTTAGCTGGATTTGAAGTCAGTCAACTGCCCAGTCGCAGTGTAAAAGGAGCCTGAGGGTGTTTATTTGTGGAGCTGAGGTTCCCTGTCTGACATTTGCCTTCTTTCCTGGTTCATTATGGCTCCAGCGAGCAAACCAGAGCTGTTACAAGGCTGGTTAGATGCTGCTTTCTAGCCCAGAGAGCTGGGGTTGATTTAACATGCTGTCGCCATCAGCTGGTCAGAGTAACCAGGGTGGGAGGGTGGAATTTAGGATTCTCCCACCAAGGGGAGGTGCTGTTGGACTCATCTAGTGGGGGAGAGTCCGAGTCTGAGTTCCCACATGCCACACACACATTTTCACAGGGAATCAGGTCCCCTGGGGAAAAACTCAAAAGAAGCCCAGGCCCAGGAGTGTCAGAGAAGGGAATCACTGTTTGCCTTAAGAGATGGGTGAGGGAAACCTGCAGGTCCTTAGATCCCTCCAGCGCCTGATAGAACCATTTGTGGGGAAGGGCCAGGGAATCTGAGGAAGACAAGGAAAGGGGTCAGCGCTGTGGTTGCTTGTTGAGGACACAGAACTCACAAGATGGCAAAGCTCAGAGCCCCGTTACACAGAATCAGAATGTGATCAGCTCACAGTGTGGGGGAGCAACACCCCTCCCTTGGTCTCTGTGCCAGAGCTCCTATCAGCTCAGTGTCCTTCCCACAAGAGCGGGCTGCTGAGAGGGCTGTGATGGGGTAAATGAAGACAGAGGAGGATTGTTCCTCATGGGTTTTCTTTGTGTTGCTCTGTGATCCTGCTGGAGGAAGCTGAAGCATCATTTGAGTTTGTTTCAGTGGCTTGGGTTGGGCTCAGGTTGTGACCCTGAGCACAGGGGTTCCTGCACTCTGCTCCTAGGCCCTCAGGGAGTAGATAATGGAGCAATTTCAGGAAGTGGCTAGAAAGTAGCCTAAGAAAGTGTAGCATAAGTGAGAAGAAAAACAACATATTCTCTTCCCTGATGGTCTAGTGGTTAGGATTTGGCACTCTCACTGCCAAGGCCTGGGTTCAATTCCCAGTCAGGGAAAAGTGACTTTAAACCAAAAAAAGCTTTGATTTTTCTTCACTTGCGATGTAAATAAATCCATGCTATTTTCCTGATTCCCCCATCTTCCCAGTGTCTCCATGGCAGCACAGCAAGCAGGTCCCTGGGGTGGTCAATGGAAAGGGGAGGCTTCAGCAGCAATTAAGCCCTCTCAGTCCCTCTCAGATGGAAGGACTTGCCACCAAAAGTGGCAGCGGTAGAGCTGCCATTGATTACAGCTTTTTTTTTTCCGCTTGGGGTGCCAAAAATGCTGGATCAGGCCCTGCGCCAGGGAAGACAATTTGTTAAATCCCAGATGAGTGCAGTTCTATCAGTTCTCAGCCTGAGTCCTTAGGTCTTAATCCTGAGGATAATGTCCCACCATGGGGCCATTTCCTGCCTCTCTTTCCTAGGGAAGCACAATTTTCCTTGCACAGACACAGGAACAGCAAGATCTTTCTCTGTCCCTTGTGCAAAGCAGGGGGCCAAATTCCATGGAAACAATGGACAAGCAGGGGGCCCTGGGCACATCCAGCCCTGGCCGTGAGATGTTCCCTCCCCGCTTTCTTTATGCCCCTGTTGTTATTTCATGGATTGTCTGGGATGGGGGAAAAGCTGAGTTCACTGCAGGTGGAGGGGAAAAATGACCCTGAAAATCTCAGGCCCCAACCCCTGCTACCAGGATCACCGAGGTGCGGGGAATCTGCATGGGAAAGGGACTGTGTGAATTGTCAAGGTGGGGAATGAATAACAATCTACAACTAGATCCACCTCATTAACCACCAGCACAGGCTAATCCTGCTGCCGATAGAAGGGAAACTGGGAGCGATTCTTTGCTGCTAAGCCATGGAAACAGTGACCCAATTGCACCGCAGTGAATGTGCAGGGGAAAGCTGGACTTCACAGGCAGGTGGCAATAGCAGATCCTAGAAACACCTGGAGCTTCCCACACCACTGCTGCCACCAGGGTCAGGTGCTGAGTGACTCACAGCGCTTCTTCCCTCCCATTACCTTCCAGCAGGAGGTGACAGCACCCCCCACCCAATGCTGGGGATAGGGCTGAGTGTATCTCTGCACCCTGAGTCCAGGGCACCCACTCTCTCTGCCCCACACATCGAATCTGGCCCTGCTGCAAAGTGACCCCTAAGAACCAGCAACCTCCAGGACAGCAAGTTTGGCCTCAGAGCAGGGAATGTGTCCCCCAGGCTGCTCTTAGGCCACTGGGTGCTCTGGAAACAAAAGGGCTCTGAGTGTAACCTATAGCACACATGGCCCATGTGGGGATGTAGCTCAGTGGTAGAGCACATGCTTTGCATGTATGAGGTCCTGGGTTCAATCCCCAGCATCTCCAGGTTCTTTTCACCCTGCTGCTTTGCTCATGCCCAGAGGGGATGTGACCCTGCAGGAATTTCAATCCTGCTCAGTGAGAGGTAAGTGCCAATTGCATGGAAGGTCTGGGGGGGTTTCTGCTCCTAAGTCTCCTCTGTACATTTAAGATTCCCACCAGCTGTGCTGCTTGGGACAAGGGTAGATGAGAGAGGAGAATCTGCCAGCACTGGAGGGGAAAGGTCCCATCTGCACAGACTGAGAGGCAAACACTAGACTTGTTTCTTGTCTGGGCCCAATCTTTTCACCTGGTATAGTCCGTGTTCCAGCTCAGGTGGTAGCTGGGGGATGTCTCATGACTGCAGCCATGTTTGTTCAGTTCCACCCCCTTATACAGCTTTGGTACAAGGCAGGAATCTTTTGTCTCTCTCCTGGGGAAGAGCCCCAGGTTTAAGATGGATTCCTGTACCAGGTGACATGGTCACATGTCCTGTGAGACCCCCAAGCCTTCATTCTTCCTGGCCTGACTCACAGATGGTGCAGGACAGAGCCATCTCCAGTCAATTGTCCTGGTTAATGGGAGCCATCAAGAGTCCAAACCACTATTAATGGCCCACACTTTGCATCATTACAACAGGACCTCAGAGTTATAGTTCATATTTCTAGTTTCAGATCCAAGAATGATCAGTTCATACAAATAGGATGAACACACACAATAGATTATAAGCTTTGTAATGATACCTTACAAGAGACCTTTTGCATGAAGCATAGTCCAGTCACTTTATATTCACACTCATTAGCATATTTTCATAAAATCCTATGGAGTGCAACTTCACAGCAGTGAAAGGGTTTTACTGCGGCACCTGGGAGCAGTTGAGTTTCATGTTCAGGCTGTGGAATGAGTTCCTCCAGGTTTCTCATAAGCACACAGGGACCTTGGCGGGTGCTCTCGATACAGGAATGGCCCAGATACGATAAAGCGATGGGAATTGCATTTTCCTTTTTTATTTCTGTATTTCCAATGATGTTTGTGATTTTGTTTTGCTTTGTATAACTGTGTTTTCTCCTGGATTTGATATTTAATGAAAAAAAGAATATGGTCTCAGGGCACTGGATGGAGAAGCAGGCTGGGGCTAGGACTGCTAAGAGAGCCAGAGTAGCAGGCTTTCTGTATTGTTTCCTGCCCTCATTTTTCGTGACTAGTTTCTCTTCTGCAAGAAATTTGCCTTTTTTTTTCCAACATGACCCTGGCTACCTCAGTTTTAATCTGAGCCCAGGGTTCCAGTCCCTGGTCAAGCAAAGAAACACTTTCCCCTTGTGACATCCCCAAAGAGTTTCAGAAGGACTCTCCTTGACTTTAGTTTTTCCTCTTCAGGACATGGCCTTTCCCAGGAAGGGCCCTTTACTGCCTGGGACTGAAGGTGCTACTGCCTCACCTGTCCAGTGGCCTCACAGTCTGGAGGAAGAAAGGCATCTGGGCCTGCAGTAAAGTGCTGTGTTCTGACTTTTTGAGCAAATGCAGGGCTGGCCAGAGAGGCATGTTCCCACTGAGTCCTCCCTGCCAGAAAAAATTGTCCCCACAGACAGGGGCGGCTCCAGGCCCCAGCATGCCAAGCACGTGCTTGGGACAGCAAGCCGCGGGGGGTGCTCTGCCGGTCACCGCAAGGGCGGCAGGCAGGCTGCCTTCAGCGACATGCCTGCGAAGGGTCCGCTGGTCCTGCGACTTCGGCGGACCTCCCGCAGGAAAGCTGCTGAAGGCAACCTGCCTGCCATGCTTGGGGAGGCAGAATGCCTAGAGCTGCCCCTGCCCATAGAGTCCTCCCTGCTGGAAGTCTACAGTAATCAACAGGTGCTGTGCTGTTCCCATGGTGTAAGGGCCAGCGCTCAGGACTTTGAATCCTGCAATCTGAGGTGAAGTCTCAGTGGAATCTGAGAATAATTCCTGTGCCACAAACCCTGCTGGGTCTTCCAAGGCTCTGTCTTGCTTTCTCAAAGGCCATGAAAGCCACTACAAAAGGTTTTTTTCTCCTGCTGATAATAGCTCACCTTAACTGATCACTCTTGTTATAGTGTGTATGGCAACACCCAATTTTTCATGTTCTCTGTGTGTGTATATATATATATATATATTCCTGCTGTATTTTCCACTACATGCATCCAATGAAGTTGGTTTTAGCCCAGGAAAGCTTATGCTCAAATACATTTGTTAGTTTCTAAGGTGCCACAAGTACTCCTTGTTCTTTTTGCAGATAAATGAATGGAGGTTAAGTCCATGAATGGCTATTAGCCAGGATGGGTAAGGAATGGTATCCCTAGCCTCTGTTTGTCAGAGGGTGGAGATGGATGGCAGGAGAGAGATGACTTGATCATTACTGTTAGGTTCACTCCGTATGGGGCACCTGGCATTGGCTACTGTTGGCAGACAGGATGCAGGGTTGGATGGACCTTTGGTCTGACCCAGTATGGCCGTTCTTATGGTCTTATGAAGGGAGGGGCACAGCCCTGGGACAGAGTTTCTGTAGTGTAGTGGTTATCACATTTGCCTAACCCACAAAAGGTCCCTAGTTCAAAACCAGGCAGAAACATGCTGGCTTAATTTTCCCAGCTCCTACTGGCCTGTCCCTGCTGTTGTAGGAGCAGCAGTGATTTCTGTGCTCAGAAGGTCTGTTATACTTCCCCTGCTCCCACTTTTCTCTCCTCTCCCTCTCTGAATGCCTGTGAAGTGGCTTTTCCCCTCCCGCTCCCCCCTGGAATGCTCGTGGGATGAATGGGCTGGTTGAAGAGCAGAAGAGCTTCCAGGTAGACAAGGTGTCTGGGACGCTAATTAGGCAGCACTCACACACCCAGAGCATGGACACTGCCCAAGGTGGAGTGTGACCCACCAGATGCAGCCAAGTCATCTCTAGTCACAGGGCATGAGGTGCAGGCCCTTAAAAGGGGAAGGGGCCCTGTGCTCAGGGGAGCACTCACAAGCTTGTACCTCCAGTGAATGCCCTTTGCCCGAACCGCCTGGCCAGTGGTTCACAGCGTTGTATTTCATTGTGCCTCAGGAAGACTTACCTTCATCACACCATCCATCACGGTGCTGTGGGACACTTACCTTGCAGAATCCTGACATCTCCAGTGCTGTGCCTGTCCTGGGAGGGAGAGTGTGACACCCCCCGCCCCCCCTTCTTTTGAGCTTAGCTGTCATTATAACAAACGTGCTGCTTTCTGCCAAACTCTGGTGGGTCATTAGTCCTCCCTACGCTGACTAGCTGGCCCAATTTCGGGTAACACCTGCGATAAACCCCAACCCCTGCAGGATAGAGGGTAGTGAAATGAGCTGAGAAAAAGCCTTGGCATCAGCAGGGGAAAGCTAGAGGATCTTGGCCAGTCACCTTTTGAAGCCTTGTGGCTTGGTCTCCTCTGCCCTGGGAGATTGGCCTATGGCGGCCGGCTCTTCTGCGTGACTTGCCAAAGGAGGGAGTGAGGCAGGAATGGAGCAAAAGAGGAAAGTTGATCTGAGGAAGGCAGGGCAGAAGCTAAGCACCTCAGTGCGGCTAAGTGGGGTTAGTAGAGCACCAGCAGTCATTCTGCAAAGCCTGGGGAGGTGCGATTGACTACTGGGAGGTAGAATCCTGTGCCTGCCTCTTGGCTTCCCAGGGATGGCTACTTGCAGCCCAGGAGAAGAAGGAGAGTTCTGGGTGAAAGGAAGACAAGCAAAGCTCTGGGAGGAAGTTTGGGTGCAGGGTACTGGCTCTGCGCTGGGGGAGGGGGTTGGGGTACAGGCGGGGTGGCGCTTACCCCGGCCAGTGCAGCTCCCAAAGTGACTGGTACACACAACCCTCCGGCAGCAGGTCCTAGGTGGGCCATGCCAGGGAGGTCTCTGTGAGCCGCTGCCTGCAGGCGCTGCCACCAGAGCTCCCATTGGCTGCAGTTCCTGGCTAATGGGGGCTGCGGAGTTGGTACTTGGGGCAGGGGCAATGAATGGAGACACTCCCCCCGGCCCAGGGGATGCTGGGACATGCCAGCCATTTCTGGGAGCGGCACGGAGGGACAGAGGCAGAGTGGGCAGGGAGCCACCTCAGTGCTGCTGGCACATCTCTGCACATCCATGGGGGGAGGGGAGCAGAGGGCCTCCATGTGCTGCCTGGGGTAGGGGCAGTGAACAGAGCTGCCTCCCCTCCCGGGTCTGTTACAGGAGTGGGTGGGTGGGGTCTTTTGGCCTGCAAGGTGCAGCAGGTCGGACTAGATGATCACACTGGTCCCTTCTGACCTTAAAGGCTCTGAGTCTAAATGGGAGAGGGAAGTAAAGAATTTTTTTTTAAAATATAAACCAAACATTGTAATACCAGGATCATAGAATCATAGAATCATAGAATCTCAGGGTTGGAAGGGACCTCAGGAGGTCATCTAGTCCAACCCCCTGCTCAAAGCAGGACCAAACCCAACTAAATCATCCCAGCCAGGGCTTTGTCAAGCCTGACCTTAAAAACCTCTAAGGAAGGAGATTCCACTACCTCCCTAGGTAACCCATTCCAGTTCTTCACCACCCTACTAGTGAAAAAGTTTTTCCTAATATCCAACCTAAACCTCCCCCTCTGCAACTTGAGACCATTACTCCTTGTTCTGTCATCTTCTACCACTGAGAACAGTCTAGATCCATCCTCTTTGGAACCCCCTTTCAGGTAGTTGAAAGCAGCTATCAAATCCCCCCTCATTCTTCTCTTCTGCAGGCTAAACAATCCCAGTTCCCTCAGCCTCTCCTCATAAGTCATGTGCTCCAGCCCCCTAATCATTTTTGTTGCCCTCCGCTGGACTCCCTCCAATTTATCCACATCCTTCTTGTAGTGTGGGGCCCAAAACTGGACACAGTACTCCAACAGCTCATTGTATAGTCCCACCCCATTTTTCCTCCACTGGGTGTTGAATGACCTGCAGCACATTGATTCTTTCCTTCCATTGCTAAACTGATACAATGTGACTGAAATTAAACCCATTCCCAGCAGAGAAAACATCACATCCCTGCATTGGCTGGGAATTTAACCCAGATCAACTGCTTGGAAGGCAGCTATGCCCACCACTATACCACTAATGCATATAGCAAAAGTACCAATTATGCTTGCCCAATGAGGCTAGAGCAGCATTGAGGAGCTTTTCTGCCTGTTAAAATGTACTGGATTAGCATCACTAAAAAAAACACCGCCATCTTCACTTGGGTTTGAACCATCAACCTTTCAATTAGCCACCAAAGTTGTTAATCACAGGGTATGTCTACACTACGGGATTATTCTGATTTTACGGTGCATCCAAATTCAGATTGCTGTCCAGACTGCGGTCACAATGATGCACTGTGGGATAGCGTCCGGAGGCCAATACCGTCGATTTGCGGCCACACTAACCCTAATCCGAAATGGCAATACCGATTTCAGCACTACTCCCCTCGTCGGGGAGGAGTACAGATACCGGTATTAAGAGCCCTTTATATCGATATAAAGGGCTTCGTTGTGTGGACGGGAGCAGGGTTAATGCGATTTAACGCTGCTAAATTCGATATAAACTCATAGTGTTGACCAGGCCAGAGAGAGCAGCAGGTTTCCTGTATTGTTTCCTGCTCTTGTTTTCTTGACTAGCTTCTCCTCTGCACCAACTTGCTGTTGTTTTTTGTGAGCTTGGCTAGGTCAGTTGGCAGCGCAGCAGGCTTTTAATCTGAGGGTCCAGGGTTCAAGTCCCTAGTCAGGTGATAAGCTACTCACCCAGATCTTAACCTGGAGTTCTCTTTGATGTTACTTTTTCTCTTCGGGATTTTCTCTTTCCTCAGAAGGGCCTTTTTGTGTGTGGGTTTGAAGGGGCAACTTCCTGACAGCCCCTGTGTCCTTGCAGCCGGGAGGAATAAAGGCCTCTGGGCATAGAGCATGTTCCTTCCCTGCACACACACACACACACACAGAATATCCCTAAGGAATTAGAATCACCTGCTGCCTTCCCCTGTCCTGCTGGATCCCCAAACGAGGATGCTCTTCAGCCTAAACCCATGTCCCCTCTTTTCCCAGTGCCCGTCAATCCCAGCCCTCAGTCCCTCCTATGCTCACTGCTCCTCACACCCAACCAGAGCCTGCTCCTCTTCACCCTTCTCCTCTGTCCCAACCCACAGCCCCCTCCTATTCCCAGTGCCCCTCAATCCCAACCCACAGCCCCCTCCTATTCCCAGTGCTCCTCAATCCCAACCCACAGGCCCCACCTCCTCACGCTGCTCCTCAATCCCAACCCACAGCTCCCTCCTTCCCTCCAGCAGCAGGTGCTTCAGACCCCCTCAGGAAGATTTTCTTGCAAGGTTTCGTGTATGAGTCTGCATGTGGATTTTACAGTATGTTGGAAATAGGTTGGGTTGCTTGCCGAAATGATCACTTGTGGCTGGTGTTGGATTCCCAGTCTCCATGTTACAGGGGCACGAGAAATAAAGGGTTGTTATCCTTGTTGTGTGAATCGAGGGCAGCACAACTGCACTTGCTCAATTCAATAGCACTTGCTAGGCAGGGAACATACGGTGCCTTCTTATTTTCCCCCTTTTCCACCCAGGATGGCAGGTGAACTCTACAGATATCAGAGGGGTAGCCGTGTTAGTCTGGTTCTGTAGAAGCAGCAAAGAATCCTGTGGCACCTTATAGACTAACAGACGTTTTGCAGCATGAGCTTTCGTGGGTGAATACCCACTTCTTCGGATGCAAGTGGTGGAAATTTCCTGGGGCAGGTATATATAAGCAAGCAAGAAGCAAGCTAGAGATAACGAGGTTAGATCAATCAGGGTGGATGAGGCCCTGTTCTAGCAGTTGAGGTGTGAAAACCAAGGGAGGAGAAACTGGTTCTGTAATTGGCAAGCCATTCACAGTCTTTGTTTAGTCCTGAGCTGATGGTGTCAAATTTGCAGATGAACTGGAGCTCAGCAGTTTCTCTTTGAAGTCTGGTCCTAAAGTTTTTTTGCTGTAGGATGGCCACCTTAAGATCTGCTATTGTGTGGCCAGGGAGGTTGAAGTGTTCTCCTACAGGTTTTTGTATATTGCCATTCCTAATGTCTGATTTGTGTCCATTTATCCTTTTCCTTAGAGACTGTCCAGTTTGGCCGATGTACATAGCAGAGGGGCGTTGCTGGCATATGATGGCATATATTACATTGGTGGAAGTGCAGGTGAATGAACCGGTGATGTTGTGGCTGATCTGGTTAGGTCCTGTGATGGTGTTGCTGGTGTAGATATGTGGGCAGAGTTGGCATCGAGGTTTGTTGCATGGATTGGTTCCTGAGCTAGAGTTACTATGGTGTGGTGTGCAGTTGCTGGTGAGAATATGCTTCAGGTTGGCAGGTTGTCTGTGGGCGAGAACTGGTCTGCCACCCAAGGCCTGTGAAAGTGTGGGATCATTGTCCAGGATGGGTTGTAGATCCCTGATGATGTGTTGTAGGGGTTTTAGCTGGGGACTGTATGTGATGGCCAGTGGAGTCCTGTTGGTTTCTTTCTTGGGTTTGTCTTCCAGTAGGAGGCTTCTGGGTACATGTCTGGCTCTGTTGATCTGTTTCCTTATTTCCTCGTGTGGGTACTGTAGTCTTGAGAATGCTTGGTGGAGATTTTCTAGGTGTTGGTCTCTGTCTGCGGGGTTAGAGCAGATACGGTTGTACCTCAGTGCTTGGCTGTAGACAATGGATCTTGTGGTGTGTCCGGGATGGAAGCTGGAGGCATGAAGGTAGGCATAGCGGTCGGTAGGTTTTCGGTATAGGGTGGTGTTGATGTGACCATCACTTATTTGCACCGTGGTGTCTAGGAAGTGGACCTCCCGTGTAGATTGGTCCAGGCTGAGGTTGATGGAGGGGTGGAAGCTGTTGAAATCGTGGTGGAATTTTTCCAGAGTCTCCTTCCCATGGGTCCAGATGATGAAGATGTCATCGATGTAGCGTAGGTAGAGAAGGGGCGTGAGTGGACGGGAGCTGAGGAAGCGTTGTTCCAGGTCGGCCATAAAAATATTGGCATATTGTGGGGCCATACGGGTGCCCATAGCGGTGCCACTGATCTGGAGATATATATTGTCAGCAAATTTGAAATAGTTGTGTGTGAGGATAAAGCCACAGAGCTCAGCAACCAGGTGTGCTGTGGCATCATCAGGGATACTGTTCCTGACAGCTTGTATTCCATCAGTATGTGGGATGTTTGTGTAGAGAGCCTCTACATCCATGGTGGCCAGGATGGTGTTTTCTGGAAGGTCACCAATGCATTGTAGTTTCCTCAGGAAATCAGTGGTGTCACGGAGATAGCTGGGAGTGCTGGTAGCATAGGGTCTGAGTAGAGAGTCTACATATCCAGACAGTCCTTCAGTGAGAGTTCCAATGCCCGAGATGATGGGGCGTCCAGGATTTCCGGGTTTGTGGATCTTGGGTAGTAGATAGAATAACCCTGGTCGGGGCTCTAAGGGTATGTTGATTAGTTCTGGCGTTAGTGTATTGGTTTTCACACCTCAACTGCTAGAACAGGGCCTCATCCACCCTGATTGATCTAACCTCGTTATCTCTAGCTTGCTTCTTGCTTGCTTATATATACCTGCCCCAGGAAATTTCCACCACTTGCATCCGAAGAAGTGGGTATTCACCCACGAAAGCTCATGCTGCAAAACGTCTGTTAGTCTATAAGGTGCCACAGAACTCTACAGAGGCACCTCTGGGCTTGCACTGACTAAGGACAACAGCTGTGAGTGGGGTGCAGAGAGGGGATGGCTCATGTTAAAGGACTTTTGGTTGCTGGACTTACGAACCGTAGGGAGAAGGACACTGCCCAGCTTATCTGGGGGGTGGGTCTTTCCCTCGTGGTTTATGTTAATGTGTTGGGGCTGCTGACATGACTTCTGCTAACCCTGGCTTACATTGCAGTGTAGACATACCCTGAGAGGGCATCTATACTGTGACAAAATCCCGCTGGCCTGGATGGTCTGATTTGGGCTCCTGGGGCTCAGGTTGCGGAGCTAAAAACTACAGCGTAGACATCTGGGCTCAGACTGGAGCCCAGGCTCAGAGACCCTCACCCCTCGTGGGGTCTCGGAGGCTGGGCTGAAGCCCAAGTGTCTATGCTGTAATTTTATAACCCTGCAGCACAAGCCTCACAAGCCTGAATCAACTGACCCAGGGTTTGAGAATAGTGACTTGGGTGTGTTAATGGCAGTGTAGACATAATGCTAGGCTATGTCCACACTGCAATGAAACACCCACGGCTGCCCCGTGCCAGTGCAGGCTCCCAGGCTAGGGCCGTGGGGTGGTAAATTTGCAGTGTAGACATCTCGGCTCAGGCTCAATACCGGGCTCTGGGACCCCCCAAGGTTGGGAGGGAGTTTAGCAAGTGAAAAAGGTAAAATGGCAGTGGAGTATTACCCTGGACTCAACGGCATTTCTCCATTGGTCTGTCTGCTTTGGGGCAGGGACAATAACACGTCTTGCTGCTTTCGTTATTTCAAAGGGCGGTTTAGGATTTTCATTCTCATACCCGGTGCACAAAGCAGAACTCAACCCTTGGTGTAAACTAAATGAGCTGCCTACAGGTTCTGGCAGCCACAATGAGCCATTCAGTGTGAGAGCCCAGACCTGCCCCTGTCCCAGAGGGAAGGGGTCATCTGTAACAGGCTGGACCACTGACCTATCAGCTCTTAACTCCCAAACTTTCAGTAAGTCTGTTATCAGTGCCTGTGAGTATAATTTAAACAACTATACTGGGCTGGACCAAAGAAGCTCTATGTTTTGTCCTCCCACAGTAGCCAATACCAGGTTGCCCAAGAGTTAGTCAACAAGGCACCACTGGGAATTGAACCCAGCATCTCCTGTTTACAAGACAGGTGCTTTAGCCAGCTAAGCCATGGTGCCTGCCTGTGGTAAAAAGATACTATCTGCCCACACATGACTTTCTGCCATCCTCACTGGGACCTGAAAAGCTTTGCTTGTGTTTGGATTCTGCAAAGCAGAGGAGCAGGTGAGGTTTTCCTTGCAAGCTGTGTGTGTGTTTGTGTGTGTGAATCTTTGGCCAGGTCTGCACTACAAGGTTACTTCAGCGTCATTATATTGCTCAGATGTGTGAAAAACACACAACGCTCCCTCGGTCGGCAGTTTTTGGCTGGTGCACACACTGCAATACCACGTCTGGCGACAACATTGCCCTGTTTTGGTGACAAAATAAAAACACCTTGACGAGAGGCCTAGTGCTTTTTGCAGCAAACTTAAAGTGACAAATGTCAGTGTAAATGCTGCTGCTCATTATATCACCATAACTGGCCTCCACCAGTATCCCACCATGCCTGCCGTGAACTCACCTGCCCTGCATTCCTGCTACAGAGGCTGGGTCCCTCCCCTTTCATAGCTCCAGAAAGTTCTGACAGCTGAGCCACTATCTATACCGGGATTAGCTTGATAGAACTGCATTGCCAGCCTAAGTAATGTAATTACACCAACCTAATTTTGTAGTATAGACCTGTCCAAAGAATCACACACACACCCTGGGAGCAAAACTTCATCTGCTCCTCTGCTTTATAGAATACAAACACGAACAACACTTGTCAGGGCCCAGTGGGGATTGGCAGAGAGTCAGGTGTGGGCCATCTTTATCCCAGGAGAGATGGACTCTAAGGGTATGTCTCTATTGCAATGTAAGCCCAGGTGTGGCATGCTGTGCTCAGAGCAGCACCTGGAAGCCCCATATTCACCACTGTCATATAATGATGACATGGTTTGTTCAAAGTCTGCCTTGTGACTTATCATTTCAAAAGTCTTGATCTGTTGAAAATTAATATTGTGTTGGATTGTGTGTGCTCGCATTGGTTGGGAAGTTATGAAGTTTTGCTCTGTGTGTGTTACTGAAATATGTTATGAGGTTGAGAAATGCCCCCCACCAGCCTTTCAGGTGTGACAAGGGAGGAGCCAGACTCGCTGGCCCATTGAAGGGATCCACACTCCCAAGGACTAGCCCAGGAACCATGTACAATGCAGGCTTCTCCGAGATAGCACAGCGACAATGGACACTGCTTGACTCACATGGTAGCAAAGGAGCTTCCTAGCAAGTTGGAAGAAACTATGAAAGAGGGGAAGAGACATCATGACTTGGCCTCTCTCCCCCACAACTCAGCAGGTGGAAACACACCTGGAGGACAAAGACTGAACTGAACTGATTCAGAAATCAGAAGAGAATAACAACAATAATACTTGCAAACCAAAGTCCCCAAACAGACTAGTATTGGTTTTTCGGCAGAAAATTTTCAGTTTGGGGAATTTTGTTTTCCCAGTCAGACTTTTCCAAGGGAAGCAGGGAGAAAATGTTTGAGTTGTCTCCTTCAGAACAGCTTGGCCTAGACACTAGCTCTGGTTCACTGCTCTGGCGTTGCTCGGGGTGAGGGTATTTTAATAATTTGGGCAGGTCCCAGGGTGTTTGGGGGAGATGATGAGGATGTTCCCTTTTGAGATAAAAACTAAGAAATACAGCACTAGAGAATTTCTTTTTTTAAGAAATCTGGGATTTAGACATTTTATTTAAAGCAAGGGAGTTCTGAGTTTCTGAGAAGGTTTTTGTTTGCAAGAAGCAACATTGTTTGATCTGTCATTGTACCAAAGGGGGAGATTGTTGTCTACAAAGGAGGGGTGAAAACTAAATGCATCCGATAAGAATGGGATTCAAACCCATGCATGCAGAGCACAATGGACTAGTGTGAAAGTAGAATGAATTATATTGTAAAAATAAGAATGGATTAAAGAAATGTTGTATGTACCTTTAAGCAGAAATAAGAAATGTTGAAATACAGGTGCCAGGAAAAGAAACATTAGGCATAAACAATGGTGCTAATGGCGAAACATTAACAGAAGATGGGTAGTAAGGAAATAAGATATGCATGCCTAGCCCAGGTAAACTTATCTGATTCTGCTTCCTTTGTTATCTTGTTAAGTTCTCACCCTTTTATCTGTATAAATAAGATAGTTTGTGTCTTGCATGGGGCTCACATTATCTGGGTGTTATTAGCAGAAGCGCTGTGCTAATAAAACAGAGTGGTCAAACAAACTGTGAGTCCTGAGTCTAACTTTGACAATTTGGAGGTTCCACCGAGATGGCAACCGTCTTCACTGGGGCTGTGTGATTCCTGACTGTTTTTGTAGGATGACCGTGGCAGCCGGCACCTGGGCATTTGGCCCGAGCGGTCCTCCACCAGAACGGAAAGGTGCACGACCACAGTGAAGTCTACGCCATTGAACCTGTTGGTTCCCACTCTGTTCTGGTAGGGATCCCGGGATCTGACATCAGGAATCTGGTCAGGTAATTATTTCTGTGTTTTGTCCGGACTGAGGACTGTCCTGTCTCTGTGTCTATCTGTCTTCCTGTGGAGTGTTTGAGTCTGGGTGCCATCTCCGTCCGGGGATCGGCCGACTAAGGGGTTCCTGTCCCTGCGGTCTGAGTGAGTGGAATCTGCACAATTGCAGCCGCACCACACTTTGGGTAAAACCCTGGGTGTGAAAGCAAGGGCAATTGAGGCAGTAGCCTGTGGGCTCCTTTTGTGTGTTGCACCGGGCATTGCTCTGATGAACCCGAATTTCCTTCTTGTGCGATTGGTGTGTGAAGTCCTCCTGTATGGGTAACCAGACGTCTAAGTCGGGACAGTTCCCTAAACGAACGCCGGCTCATTTTATGTATTTAGGATGGGTCCAGACTCCTGTAAGAAGGGTCCAGACTCCTGTAAATTTCTGGAAAAATGATCTAGGCTAACTCAGGGGGATCCCAAAACTCAGTGGCCACTGTTAAAATCTTGGAACAAAGACCGAGTGGACATCTTAAAGGACAAACTCGGCCAACCTAAAACTAAATTGGCTAAAGAAGAGGTTAATTGTTTCATTCAGTGGTGGGAAGAGGCAAATCGTAGCTAGACAAAATCAAAACTCGCCTCTCTCAAATATTCAAATAATAAGTTAAAAGCTTTATTAAAAGCCTCCTCTCCCACCACCAGACCGAGCGCTCCCCTTTACCCCGTTCTCAAAAACCCACCTCGGATCGATCCAACCCCCTTAATACTCCTATCTCATTGTAAAAAGGACAAAAAGCCCCTTGTTCTGTTCCCCTTTGTTGTCTGCCTCAAAAAACTGATTCTTTAGTGTTCCACTACCAATTCAGCAAGGGGAGGGGCTCCTCAACTAGCCCTCACCCTTCCTGGTCCCTTTCCTTGAACATTTATTTCAAAATTGTGAAGTGACCACAATATCACTCAAACAGTTCATTCAAGAAAAAAAAAAAAAAAGCAGGATCGGGCCCAGAAAAGCAGGCAAGCAACAGATAAAGAAACTGAAAAACAGGTTGGAAGCCCTAAGGGCATAGTGTAAGGAGTAAGAAAAGCAGTAAGTGCAGGCATGAACCCCTGGAACAATACTTAAAATGGTGAAATCTGAGATGATAAAGGCGTTATTTTGGGAGGTAAACAAGTGATTTAAGGAAAGAGAGTGAAAAGTTAACTCTACAAAGGCTGGAGAGAATTAAGCAGTTAAATTTTGTGAAAATGTTAAAAAGGACCATGTTAAAGAGAGAATTCTTGGTTTCTTTGCAGCCATTCTGAAGGGAAAATGGGCCCTTTTCCCAAAAGAATGCCTCTAAATAATCCAAATATATATAGAGCTATGTAAAAACAAAGCAGTGTAAAGGAATGTTAAGGAAAAGAAAATGTGTATGTATCTATTTGTCTGTGAAAATATGTAAAGTTCTAAGAATCTAAACCAGCACATCTGGTTTGTAAAACTCCTGTTTTGTAGGTGTAAGATAAATTAGTTTTGTTTTTGTTTTTAATGCCACTAAAAATTCATTTGACTCTTAATTCAAAGTTGCAAAACCGACAGACCTTTTTGCAAGACACAGGTAATTAGTGTTGTTTGGCTTTGGGATTTAGCATTTAACCCTTAAGGGGTAACTTGATTCTTTATAAAATTTAAAATGTTTTTTAAATAAAAACCAAGTCATGGCTGCAATAGGGCAGTCAAAATCAGGAGAATAGGGAGAGATTCTGGAGTCTTTTTGTTTGGTTGGTTGTTTTTGGGTTTTTTTTTTGGTAACAATAGCAGATAAGAGCTGTAGTGAAAGAATTAAAAAAATTTAACAGTGCCCCTCTGAAGCAACAGCAGAGGTGAGGTGCACAAAACAAAAAGAAGCAATGTTAAAAACACTGAGCCTTAAAATGGCTCTGTGTCATCAGACTGTCACTTTTGATAAGGGTACATGAAAACTCTGTAAGAAAAAAAAAAACAGTTACATCGTATGTAAAAATTGATATGGCTAATGTTTAAAAAAAAAAGTTGTAATATAGAAGGAATGTGCTTTTTCCCTAGGACATGTGCAGTGTATATTGTAAAAAGGGGTAAAAGAAATACAAATGAAATATGCTACTGAATTAAAATCCTATTAGGGCTCCAAAAAGAGCCGCAATAGACTGTTTTCTTTTTCAGATCTCTGTGTGTTTTGTAAGCAGGAGTTGAAAGTGGAAAGAAATTAAAACTCTGGTGGAAGTTAATTGTGTCCCTTTTAAGACAAAGTCTCTGAGCTCTGCTAATGGCTTTGAATCCACAAGCCAAGCCTGTGTTAATGCAAATTACCTAACTGATAAAGGAAGGTAAAAACTGCCAGCACAGAAGAAATTGCCTAAATAAAAGACATGGTATAACAAGATCCCTTTAAGAGATTTGATGCTAAATGTTATTGTTAATATTAAACATTGAAATAAATTTAATGTTAGTAAGTACCCCTGTAACAATGTATAGTGTGTATGATTTTTGGAAAAATCCTTGAAGGTAATATGGTAATGATGCTTCTCAGCTATTACCTGTGAATAAACTTAAAGCTTAACACAGCAGGAAAAACATTACAAACTTGGTCTGCTATATAAGAAGAAAAACTTTAGTTATTAAATTCATGAGGTGGTATACCTCAACAGTGGAATAATTTCCCCATAACCCTTAAAAAGTGGAAGCCATTAAAACCTGGCCTGCCTATTAAAAAACACACACACACACAGGAAAACATGGGGGTAATTCCTCTGTTTTGCCTGCAATCAGCAAGGGTATTTGTAAAAGAAAGGAATCTTTTAAGCAACAATCAATGCCACCCTGAAAGGGGTAGAAAAATGTTATTTTTGTCTTTCAGAAAATCAGAAAAAGCTAATACCAGCTACAGAACAACCTATTACAAAAAACAAATAAAAGTTTTAAAAAAAAACCATACTGCAATAGCTATGGAATGTACTAAAATGCAGATATTTAGAACATAAGATTTTTGGGTAATATCAGAGAATATTAAGGTTTTAATACATCTGTTAAAGCAAAGAAAAAGATAATTGTTTAATACCTATCAATATAACTGGATGCAGTATGACTCCAGTACGGTAAGACAAAATTTGTTAAGTGAAGAAATTATTGTTAAAATTGCACACCCCAACAGGCTCTGGAAGCAAAGATATGGAAAGTTAACCCACTCCACAGATTGCACCTGGGATCCTTCTGGCTACCTCAAACCTCAAGCCAGTGGGCTGGGGAGGAAGGGAAACTATTGGACACTAGAGGTTGTACCAAGTGAGCTCCTCAAAAGTGGGTATGCTTATCCATGCCTGTTGCTCCAAAGCCCTGTAGTAAAGACATCTCACTAGGATCCTCTATGTGGGATAAAATTAATAATTAGACCAAAGTATTGTATAACGGGCAATGTGTGTGTTAATTCTTGGAAAGAAGTGTTTTAAAAGGATAGAAGTGTTAGCAACCCATCAGTAGACAAATGTACATGTAATGTAAGTACTGTGTTTACCAATAATCACATTTACTATTTGCCACAACCAAAAAGTCTCAGCTTACTGTAAGCACTGATTTAGCTGAGTTCTCTATCAGTCTTGGCATTGAATGGCAAACAGTTACCAATTATCTGTTTAAAAAGGTAAAAAGGTAACATAGTTCCTAAAAACAAACAAACAAAACAATGTGGGAAACAGAACCATTCATATTATCTGGATGGTCTCCCACAACTACTGGCATACTAATGTTCCTACCCCTAATTGTTTTTGGTTTTAAATTGTATGTGTTTAATTGAAATGTTTAAAATATGTTGGTGGATAAAACAAATGTATGCAAAGCTAGAGCCACAGGGCCAAATCACCTCCCAGTATTTTACTACATAAGAAGTGACACTGGCGATTGATAATCTTAGTGTCAAAAGGGGGGTATGTAGGAGCTGGACTTTATAATGTATAATTTGATTTCATCCTACCAGCCACCCTTTTTGAATAGCAGAAAGAAATGACCCTCTGGGACTATAAGATTCTGTTTTCCCATATGCATTACAAATTGGGCCCTCTCTAACTCTTTGTTTTAAGATTTAGGTAGTAAGAGACAGGATTCTCTATTGTGTCTATGTTAAGTAAATTAGAGAAACATTGAAGGCCTGGGTCTCAATGTAAATTGTCTTGGTTAATTGTAAAACTTAGCAAGGTTTAATTTGCAATGCCTTTTTGCTCAATATAAAATACTACTGTTTGTATTCTCAATCTGTTTGTGTGAATGAGGAATGAATGCATCAGGAAAAGATAAGGTGTGAAGGCCATTGTTATAGCCAGAGTCAAGAAAAGAAGCAAAAAGACTTAAAGAGTATCAAAGAATCATCAGGCACTGCTTACTACCCAAACTGCTGTTAAACTGTCTGGCATCCGCAGCATGAATACATGCTTTGCCGTGTAAGAATGCACCACCCCAGCGAACCAATCATCACCTCAGGACCACGCAGAGTCAATTTTGACTCCAGAAGATGACGTAGAGGAACAGCCTGCAATACCTTACAATCTACGTTCTCGTAAGGGTTGCCAGAAGCAGACGACTACCTAAAGCAAGGCCCAAGAAAAAGCAGTAGTGAGCCTAGCGCCTGCTGCCTGGTGGACATAAAACTGACTACAGTTCCCTCAGTTGAGGTTGTCAGAACCAGAAGGGCCCTGCCTCCAACATGTGGTGCCTGTTCCTCGGCTGTTGGTGTCTGAAGGTCGGGGGAGTCCACAATGACAATTCTTTTATCCAGCAGCAAGTGTGGATAGCTCAGACCCTTAATATTTCTAAATGCTGGGTCTGCAGCCACATCCCAGCCCACTGTCAAACTGATGTTCCTGTCCTGGCTATCCCACTCAATTCCCCAGACTTCACTGGAGGACCTCGTCCGTTTAATACAATATGGAACAGTAATGACACCTGGGAAGAGACTATTGGCAGTTCCTTTAACCCACTTGGGGGAGTAATACACCGGGCAAAAAAAGGCTCCTGAGGTTAAAAGAAGTAGTTAAAATAATGGCAAATAAAACTGAAGAAAGTTTAAGAGCCCTGGCCAAAGAAACAGGGGCGATCCGACAGGTGGTCTTCCAAAACCGTCAGGCATTGTACATAGTGCTGGCGGCCAAAGGAGGGACCTGTGCTCTCATTGGAAAACAATGTTGTGTGTTTATACCTGACGATACCAATGAGGTAATAGATCACGCTAGCCACTTAGAACAAATCGCATATCTTCCCCATGAAGAGCCAAGTTCTTTATGGAAGTGGCTAAGTATTCTCTGGCATAGGAAACTGGTTGTTTCAGGGAGCCCTGACTATCCTGTTTGGAATCCTAATAATTTTTGTATGTTTTCAGTTAGTCTCCTGTTGTACCCAAAATTGTGTAAGGCATGCCACTCAGGTGACTGCCCCAGAACAGAGTGCTAATATGATGATTTTGAATATTGCTGATGAACAAAGAGATAAAGAACGGTTAATACGTGGAACCCAGTAAAATTTTGGTCATGGTGTGAGCTTGACCAAAAGGAGGGATTGTGAAAGTAGAATGAATTATATTGTAAAAATAAGAATGGATTAAAGAAATGTTGTATGTACCTTTAAGCAGAAATAAGAAATGTTGAAATACAGGTGCCAGGAAAAGAAACATTAGGCATAAACAATGGTGCTAATGGCGAAACATTAACAGAAGATGGGTAGTAAGGAAATAAGATATGCATGCCTAGCCCAGGTAAACTTATCTGATTCTGCTTCCTTTGTTATCTTGTTAAGTTCTCACCCTTTTATCTGTATAAATAAGATAGTTTGTGTCTTGCATGGGGCTCACATTATCTGGGTGTTATTAGCAGAAGCGCTGTGCTAATAAAACAGAGTGGTCAAACAAACTGTGAGTCCTGAGTCTAACTTTGACACTAGCAGTCCATCACCTTAACCACTCGGCCACCTCATCTGAGCTGTTAGAAAAAGGACAGGAGGAGAAATCTAAGGGCAGCAGAGCTAGGGACAATAAGGAGTTTTTAAATACTAAGCGGAAGCAGGGGCTGAATGAGCTCCCCCCTCACATCTAGTGAGGAGCTGGGGGAAAGACTTCAGGAACAGACCGTTTTTCCATAGACACCTACTCTGCCTAGCTATGCAGCATGATGGGGCCGCTTTCCCAAAATGACCAGTTTTGGCTGGTGGCGGGTTACAAATCACTTTAGGATTGAATGGAATGAAATGTTATTATCCTTCCTGCATGAGTGAAGGGCAGCAGAACATACCTAGACCGTCCTGATGGAGGGGTAGGTGGGTGAGGAATAGCTTTTATTGGACTTCGTAGAAGTGATTGAGAACATCACCCTAAACCAGTGGTCCCCAAACATTTCACTCTGTGTCCTCTTAGCCATGGCTGTGGCCCCTCGGAAGCTGCAGTCAAGAACCGGGGCTGGGAGTGGAGCTGTTGCTTGCTGGGGAGAGGGGTGCAGATAGGGGTAAGGGGGTCGAGGCTGAGCTGGGAGCCAGAGGCCCAGGCTGAGGGTGGGGTTGGGGAAGAGCTGGGGCAGAGTGGTGCTGAGTGCTGCTCCCTCCATGGGGGCTGGCTCAGGCCCTGAGGTGCCCCCATGAATGTTCCTCTGTGTCCCCCTAGGAGTCATGCCCCACATTTTGGGGACCACTGAACCCTACTCGCTAATCAGGGGCTAGTGATGCCAAAGCCCAGGGAAAGGGAGAACAAGTGCGGGGCCCCCAGCACTGGAGCCATGTGAAGGGGCTGCAGGAGAGGGGCAATGGCTGGTGGCCCAGGGAGTTAAGGGCAAAGGGGACACAGGAGGGGGCAGGAGTTAGGGGTGAAGGAGGTGCAAGGGTTGGGAGTGCAGGGGCTAGCGGTAAAGGGGGAGTGGGGATCGTCCAGGGGCAATGGGGAAGTGCCAAAGTACAAGCTTTGCCCAGGGCACCATTTCCCCTAATGCTGGTCTGAGCAAACCATTGGAAATGACCCTTCAGTGAGACCAGAACCATCGTGTAGAAAAGCCCCTTTGTTAAGTGGTGGTGGCTGAGGGCTGAGGGAGATGGGTTAGAAAGCAACAGGCACTTGCCTGTGGAGGTTTGATTCTTGCCTGCTGGGCAAGGCTGGTGTGTGGTGTCTCCATGGCTGTACTTTCAGTGTCTGATTTGCCACAGGGAGCCAAGTCTAGACATACTCAGAGGCTCTATGCCAGGGTTTCTCAAACTTCCTTTCACTGCAACCCCCTTCTGCCAAAAAAAACCAACTTACTACCTGACCCTAGAAAGACGCACCAAGCCCCTCTACATTGAGCACAGGCAGAGGAGACAAAGCCTGAGCCCTGCCCCAGTTAGGGGAGGGCAAAACCAGAGCTTGAGGGATTCAGCCCCAGGCACCAACAAGTCTAATGCCAGCCCTGGCGACCCCATTAAAACAGGGTTATGACCCACTTTGGGGTCCTGACTCTCAGTTTGAGAACCACTGCTCTATGCTGATGGGAGAGAGTTTTCCTGTGGGTGCAGTTAATCCACTTCCCAAGAGGTGGCAGCTATGTCAGTGGGAGAAGCTATATTGGTGGGTGTGCAAGCTGTGGTGTTTGCCACATTTAAAAAGTTTAATCTAACCCCATTTTTAAAACCACCTGTGGTCTGGGAATGGCAAAGGAGCTCGATGAATCAGCGTTTGTCCTTCAAAGTCCTGGAGATTACGATTCCATACTCCTGTTGTCATGGGGGTATAGCTCAGTGGTAAAGTGCTTAACTGCAGATCAAGTAGTCCTCAGCTCAAACCCCTGTGTTCTCTTATAACCTTCTTTCTTTTTTTTAAAAAAAAGGAAAACATTTTCATTTCCATTCTCCATTATGTTCAGGGGCTCCTCTATACAGGAATGCTTGATATCAATGTAAACACTCAACATTTCACTGTCCAAATGCATAAAAACCTAATAAAGCTGTCCATCAGCTAAAATCAGTTCCAATCCTCTAAGTGTCTAGTTTATGTTTTCATCAGTTAAACAAAGGTATCATACGAATGTACATTTGCAGATCCCTCTTCTCCAGGAGCTATGTTGTGCAGAAGAACAAGAGCCACATCCAGCTGCAGTTCAGGAGTCTGATGACCAAAGAGCCACGAAGTGTTCTGAGGGCTGGAGGAAAATGCCTTCTAGTGAGCTATTGAATGAGCTCAACCTCTTTAGCTTATCAAAAGAAGATTGAAAGGTGACTTCATTGAAGTGTTGAAGGGCCTTAATGGAGACAAAAGATTGGGTATTAAAGAGCTTTTTAATCGAGGAGAGAAAGGCATAACAAGACCCAGTGGCTGGAAGGTGAAAAGAGAGAAATTCATATTAGAAATAAGACACAAATATTCAACAGCGAGGATGATTCACCACAGGAACAAGCTACCAAGGAAAGTGGTGGATTTGCCATCTCCTGATGTCATTTAATGGAGACTAGATGCCTTTCTGGAATGTGTTTGCCCCAAAAGTAGCTCTTGTGTCATACAGGAGGCCTGTGATATGCAGGGGGTCAGATTAGATGCTCTAATGGTCTCTTCTGGCCATAAAGTCGACTAATTTCTGAAAAACTGAGTGTAGCATTGGGAGCAGCGTCTGATGTTTTCCTGTCTAGCCGACTTGTTTCCTAGAACGAACGCTCCTTGTGTGGGGTGATCCACAGGAAGTAGCTCAAGCCTCCAAAGTGCCTGGGCAGGGGCAGGACATTAGCACAGCAAGGGAGGGTTGTGGCAGTGACATCACAAAGGATTTTTGCAGGACCTCAGACTGTTGGTCAAAGGTGGTGGGGAGGTGGTGACCTCACAGAGAGATGCTGACATCAGCCAGGCAGGACAGGGGCGAGGGGCCAGGGAAACCTCAGAGACCCCTGTGGCTTTACTTCAGCAAGTCTCCTTCTCCAGGTCTCTCTTTGAGGACTGAGAGAGTATTCGGGTTCACAGACGTGAGCGCCAGGAGGAACCTCTTTCGAGTTTTCTCCTTCCCTTTTCCTGATTTTACTGGAAAACAGCCGTCCCTGTTAGAAGGTAAGAGCCTCCTCGAGGTTTGAAACCTGTTCAATCTGATCTATCTGGTGACCATTGAATTCTAGGCATGGAAAACACGAGCTTAAGGAGGCAGAATTTTATTGCGCACCTGGGATTTTGTCCCTTAGAATCACTGGGGTCACTAGGGTTTGTCCTTTTGGTTTCACCTTTTCCTCCATCCATCCTTCCCTCCTTTCTCTTTGTCCCTTGCTTCTTTTGTCATTTCTCCTGTTCCCCTCCCAACACCAGGAGGGGTGTGCGTATGTGTCTCAGGGGAATGCTCTGCAGCTCCCACTGTGGGAGGTCCACCCGAAAGTGTGGGGCTGAAATAGTGCTCAGGCAGTGATCCCCACCGGTGACCTGGGCCATCCTTTGGGCGAGAACCCTCAGCCTCCCGTCCTCAGTCTCTACCCTGATTGGCTGAGCAGGGGGTTATTGACAGGGAGGAGACTCAGGTCCTTGTTGTTCTCTTTTAAGCCCAAGGAAATAAGTTATAACCTGTCATATGTTTGATGAATTTTGCTGCTCTTCTGCATTAATGGTCTAAGAGCAGTTCATGATTCTCTCTAACATTGCAGTTCTCCTCAAATACTTGCTGAATATTTATTGTGCACTGTTGTTGGTCTGGAGCTCATCTGAGAGCACTTTATTCAGGTCATTCAGTGTCTGAAATTCAAGATCCGATGGTTAGTTTGAAAATCAGGGCTCTTGGGGCCTATTCCCAAATCTGCCAGTGACTGGCTGTGTGACCTAAGACAAGTCAATTCTCCTTTCTCAGCCTTAGCTTCTCCCTCTTTCAAGTAGGGATAATAATGATCCGCTCCTACCTACCTCACGGTGGGTGGGGATCCATTGGCGAGTGTCACTAGGAGTAGTGCATAATATGCGGTGTCCTATCACATTTACTCAGAGCAGATTATGACATAATAGAATAGCTAAAATAGTCTATTTGATTTGTATTTTTTTATTTTGAAATTGTTAAGAGCAGCAATTACTTAGCTCAGACTGAAGCATCTTATCTAATGTTTGAGATCTAAGTGTCTCCTCTTTGTGTGCGACGAGACAATTTAACACACTCTGACAAACAGGAGATGCTTTTGTTTTGCAACAAAATATTTGTGCAAAGAACTTTCATCTCACTTGTTTTGATTTCGAGAAACAAACTGGTTTAGTCTGAAGGGGATTTTCTGACAGAAATGGTTTCAATGAAATTTCCCCACCATCTCGATTCCTGGGCTCTAGCCCTTTCTCTGGATTTTTTTGTCCATTAGAACAGGAGTCAGGACTGGTGGCTTCTCTTTCTGGCTCTGCCACCACCTTGCTGTGTAGGCCCTTGGGAAGGTCACGTCCCTTCTTTGTACTTCAGGCTTCTCCCCATCTGTCCAATGAGAACAGGGACAGTTCTCGAACTCTGGGCAGTCATTTTCAGCCGGGCCCCGGCAGGGATAACTTAAAATTTATATAGATTTATATGTGTATATATAAAAAAGACTTTCATTCCTTAGGAACCAGTTCCCTATAAAAAGTTCTGATTTAAGGGATGTGTCACAGTATGTATTTTTTGTACCAATAGCATTACCATGCGTCTGTATTTTCCCAGGGGGAATTTTTAAATTTTAAAAATTCCTCCCAGACAGTGATTTAAGAACCAAAAAGCCTGACATGTCCAGGAAAATACAGGTGTATGTTAACCCTACCTAAAGTTCTTTTTTAAAAAGATGGGCCTGAACTAGAAACGAATTCTGTTTTACATGTGTGGGTCCCTGCCACTCCCTGGGGCTGTGCTAGGGTGACCAGATGTCCTGATTTTATAGGGACAGTCCCAATTTTTGGGACTTTTTCTTATATAGGATCCTATTACCACCCACCCCCGTCCCGATTTTTCACACTTGCTGTTTGGTCACCCTAGGGTGTGCACATGTGTGGGTCCCAGCTGCTCCCTGCCCCCCTCATTGAAGCAGGTATGCAGGGTTACTGCCCTGGGAACTGCAGGCACCAGTGGACATGGGGCTGGCGGGAGGCAGGGCAGGGGCTGACTGGAGGTAGGGTCTGGCTGCAGGCAGGGCAAGGGGTTCAGGGCTGGCTGGAGACGGGGTGTGTGGGACTGGCTGGCTTCAGGCAGGGGGGTGCAGCAGGGGTTGGCTGGAGACAGGGCAGGAGGTGCGGGGCTGGCTGCAGGCAGGGCAGGAGGTGCAGGGCCGGTGGTGTAGGGCTGGTGCGAGCAGGGGGGTGTGGGGAGCTGGCTGGCTTCAGGCAGGGCTGCAGGGGGTACGACAGGGGTTGGCTGGAGACAGGGTGCAGGGCTGGCTGCAGGGGGTGTGGGGCTGGTGCAGGCAGAGTGTGCAGCAGGGGCTGGCTGTGGGCAGGGGGTGTGGGGCTGGCTGGAGGCAGGGGCTGGTGCAGGCAGGGCAGGGGATGTGGGGCTGGCTGGAGATGGGCTGGCTGTGGGCAGGGGGTGTGGGGCTGGCTGGAGGCAGGGGCTGGTGCAGGCAGGGCAGGGGGTGAGGGGCTGGTGCAGGCAGGGCAGGGGGTGCAGGGCTGGCTGGAGATGGGCTGGCTGTGGGCAGGAGGTGTGGGGCTGGCTGGAGGCAGGGGCTGGTGCAGGCAGGGCAGGGGGTGAGGGGCTGGAGGCAGGGCAGGGGGTGCAGGGCTGGCTGGTGTGGGGCTGGCTGTGGGCAGGAGGTGTGGGGCTGGCTGGAGATGGGCTGGCTGCAGGCAGGGGGTGTGGGGCTGGCTGGAGGCAGGGACTGGTGCAGGCAGGGCAGGGGGTGCGGGTACAGGGGGTACAGCCCACCCTGTACGGTAAGTGCCCCCTCAGCACCGGGGTAGCAGCAGCAGCCCGGGGCTTGGGGGCTATTTAAATGGCCCGGGGCTCCCCTGCTTCCACTGCCCCGGCCCTGTAAATAGCTGAGGGAGCCCTGGGGAAGCTGCGGGGCTCTGGGGGCTATTTAAAGGGCCGGGGTGGTAGAAGCAATGGGAACCCTGGACTTTTTAAATAGCCCACAGCGCCCCGCAGCCCTACCCCAGCCCCTGCTGGGAGCCCCAGGCCCTTTAAATTGCCCCCTGAGGAAGCCGGGCCACCCTGGTACAGCGCACCAGCTCTTGCCAGTACGCAGTACCAGGGCTTGGGCACTTAGGGGTGGGGCCCGATTAAGGGGAATCAGGAGAATCGGCCTAAAGCTGGGGTGGGGGTGGGGCAGGACTTGGTCCCATTCTGGACACCACCAAAAATTATACAAACCTGCCGCCCCCGTCCAGCCCAACCTTCTGCTGATGCACCTCAGCCCACACCCGTGCAGGGTTTGAAGCTTCCATTGCTTAAATTCCAGGACACTGAGGGATTTCAGCTCCCCTTTGCCCAGAGGGAACCTTCACCCCACTCCCAGCCAGGTTCTTGTCCATGGGATCACTGTAGGGGGGCTGGGTCCCGCTGGGTCTTTTCTCTCTCTGTGACAGGCCAGGGTGCAATAACTGGGGCATCTGAGCACCCAGGACCTTCTGTGGGGCTGCCATTCCCCTTCCCCTTCTGTGGTCTCATCTGTCATTGACTCCAGCCTTTTTTCTATCCATCGTCAGTGTTGGTGAAAACCAGTGTCAATGAAGCTTTTCTGTAGTAGGCCTGAAACTTTAATCGACCTAACAGGAACAAGGGACGTACATCTACCTATGACAGGTTTCAGAGTAGCAGCCGTGTTAGTCTGTATCCGCAAAAAAAAAAACAGGAGTACTTGTGGCACCTTAAAGACTAACAAATTTATTGTAGCATGAGCTTTCGTGAGCTAAAGCTCACTTCTTCGGATGCATAGAATGGAACACACAGACAGGAGATATTTATACAAACAGAGAACATGAAAAGGTGGAAGTATGCATACTTCCACCTTTTCATGTTCTCTGTATGTATAAATATCTCCTGTCTGTGTGTTCCATTCTATGCATCCGAAGAAGTGAGCTTTAGCTCACGAAAGCTCATGCTACAATAAATTTGTTAGTCTTTAAGGTGCCACAAGTACTCCTGTTTTTTTTTTTTTTTTTTTTTACATCTACCTATGTCAGCTAATTGCTTATTAGCTTGTTTGGATAGCTTATCAGCCATTTTGGCTCCTCAAGTGTATGCAGCTGTTTTTCCATGTATGCATCCAAAGTATCTAGTACAAAGGGTCAACGGATGTATCTTGTGTCCCCGTCAGAATGACAAATGTATCCTCAACAGATGTATCTTGTTTCCCCCACAAAATGATATATGTATCCTGCGTACCCAATTATCCCCTAACAGATACATGTACAGGTTCTACAGGTCAACCAAATGACGTAGACGAATGTAGGCTAAGTTGTTTGTTACTGATTATAAGAAGGCCCGTTCGGGCTTGTGGGGTGTGTCTCTTTCTCTGGCACTAGCCGAGAGGAGCACCCGCTCAGCTGACCGATCCATAAAGGGTGTGGTACTCGTCTTCCTGTCTCCGTGCCTCCTTGGGGTAATTAGGTAAGCTCCAGGGGGAAACGAGCCCTTTTGGCTAACAGTCAGAACCATCCCAAGCCAGCTGCACTCGCCTCAAAAAGACAGTGTCCCCTGCTGGGTGTACATCACTGACCTCCCTCCTCTCTGAGCACTGACTGCCCCTCTGTTTCCTTGCCTCTCAGTCTGTGCAGATGGGACCTTTCCCTCCAGTGCTGGAGGATTCGCCCTTCTCATCTACCCTTGTCCCAAGCAGCACAGCGGGTGGGAATCTTACATGTACCGAGGTGACTTAGGAGCAGAACACCCCCGACCTTCCATGCAATTAGCACTTGCCCCTCACTGAGCAGGATTGAAACTCCTGCAGGGAGACTGCTGGGCCACATCCCCTCTGGGCGTGAGCAAAGCAGCAGGGTGAAAAAATCAACCTGGAGATGGGGGAGATTGAACCCAGGATCTCATACACGCAAAGCATGTGCTCTACCACTGCACTACATCCCCAGATAGTCTTTGCTTGCTATGGGTTACACCAGGGGTAGGCAACCTATGGCACGTGTGCCGAAGGTGGCACACGAGCTGATTTTCAGTGGCACTCACACTGCCCAGGTCCTGGCCACCAGTCTTGGGGGCTCTGCATTTTAATTTAATTTTAAATGAAGCTTCTTAAACATTTTAAAAAACCTTATTTACTTTACATACAACAATAGTTGATTATATATTATAGACTTATAGAAAGAGACCTTCTAAAAACATTAAAATGTATCACTGGCATGCGGAACCTTGAATTAGAGTGAATAAATGAAGACTCGGCACAGCACTTCTGAAAGGTTGCTGACCCCTGGGTTACACTCAGAGCCCTCTTGTTTCCAGAGCATTCAGTGGCCTAAGAGCAGCATGGGGGACATATTCCCTGCTCTGAGGGCCAAACCTGCTGTCCTGGAGGTTGCTGGTTCTTAGGGGTCACTTTGCAGCAGGGCCAGATTGGATGTGTGGGGCAGAGAGAGTGGGTGCCCTGGACTCAGGGTGCAGAGATACACTCAGCCCTCTCCCCTGCATTGGGTGAGGGGTGCTGCCACCCTCTGCTGGAAGGTAATGGGAGGGGAGGGGCGCTGTGAGTCGCTCAACACCTGACCCTGGTGGCAGCAGTGGTGTGGGAAGCTCCAGGTGTTTCTAGGATCTGCTCTTTCCACCTGCCTGTGAAGTCCAGCTTTCCCCAGCACATTCACTGCGGTGCAATTGGGTCACTGTTTCCATGGCTGAGCAGCAAAGAATCACTCCCAGTTTCCCTTCTATCGGCAGCAGGATTAGCCTGTGTCAGTGATTAATGAGGTGGATCTAGTTGTAGATTGTTATTCATTCCCCACCTTGACAATTCACACAGTCCCTTTCCTACTCAAATCCCCAGCACCTCAGTGATCCTGGTAGCAGGGGTTGGGGCCTGAGATTTTCAGGGTCCTTTTTACCCTCCACCTGCAGTGAACTCAGCTTTTCCCTATCTCAGACAATCCATGAAATAACAACAGGGGCATAAAGAAAGAGGGGAGGGAACATCTCACGGCCAGGGCTGGATGTGCCCAGGGCCCCCTGCTTGTCCATTGTTTCCATGGAATTTGGCCCCCTGCTTTGCACAAGGGACAGAGAAAGATCTTGCTGTTCCTGTGTCTGTGCAAGGAAAATTGTGCGTCTGTATGAAAGAGAGGCAGGAAATGGCCCCATGATGGGACAATATCCTCAGGATTAAGACCTAAGGACTCAGGCTGAGAACTGATAGAACTGCACTCATCTGGGATTTAACAAATTGTCTTCCCTGGAGCAGGGCCAGATCCAGCGTTTTTGCCGCCCCAAGTGGAAAAAAAAATAAAGAAGCTGCAGCTCAACCTCTGCCACTTTTGGCCTCAAGTCCTTCCCTCTGAGAGGGATGAATTGCCGCTGAAGCCTCCCCTTTCCATTGACTGCCCCAGGGACCTGCTTGCTGCACTGGCGCCTGGAGGCAGCCCTGCCATGGAGACAGTGGGAAGATGGGGGGAATCAGGAAAATACCAGGGATTTGTTTATGTTGTAAGTGAAAAACTGAAGCAGTTTTGGTTTAAAGTCACTTTTCCCTGACTGGGAATTGAACCCAGGCCATAACAGTGAAAATGCCAAATCCTAACCACTAGACCACCAGGGAGGTGATAATACTGTTTTTCTTCTCATTTATGTTACACTTTCTTAGGCTACTTTCTATCCACTTTCTGAAGCTGCTCCATTGTCCATTCCCTGAGGGGCTAGGAGCAGAGAATCCCTGTGCTCAGGATCACAACCTGAGCCCAACCCAAGACACTGAAACAAACACAAATGATGCTTCCTCCAGCAGGATCACAGAGCAACACAATGGAAAACCCATCAGGAACAATCCTCCTCTGCTTTCATTTACCCTATCGCAACCCTCTCAGCAGCCGACTCTCGTGGGAAGGACACTGAGCTGATAGGAGCTCTGGCATAGAGACCAAGGGAGGGGTGTTGCTCCCCCTCAGTGTGAGCTGATCACGTTCTGACTCTGGAGGAGGAGAGAAAGGCGATGGCCACATGATGGGGCCAGTATGTACCACAACATGGTTCTTTTATGTGGGATGACTCTGAACACTGACTGATCTCCACTTCCTTGGATTTGAAGAGATGTTTAGTTTTGCACTTGGGAACCTATAAGGCTGAAGCAATGTTATGGATGGTGACACTACGATTAAAGGGTTATTTAATGTAGAAATTGTTAAAAACTCTTAGCTTAAACTGGAACTGCCTGTTGTTAAAGGCTGGTTTCCCCACGTCAGTTCCATAAGCTCTGCTAGAAACACCCTGGATTCTCTCCTGCCTCGGTGGGAACTGCAGGGAATCGTCCCCTGCTGCCCTTGGCTCCAGGCTGGTTTTTCTGGGGAGGGGAAGTGGAATTGATTTGTTTGCTGTTGAGAAGGGAGCCAGGCCAGTTCTCAGGGAACGAGAACTCCCAGCATCTTCCCAGCCCAACCCAGGCTGCTGCCCTGTCCCAGCCTCTGTTCCCCTGGGGGCCCTGCGTGTTTGACTCTACAGCAGGCTGGGAGCAGCAGCTGAGGCAGAGGACAGCCTGGGCCAGGCAGATAAGAAGGAGTTTAGCCAGCAAAAAAGGTAAAATGGCAGTGGAGTATTACCTTGGACTCGACGGCATTTCTCCATTGGTCTGTCTGCTCTGGGGCAGGGACAATAACACGTCCTGCTGCTTTCGTTATTTCAAAGGGCAGTTTAGGATTTTCAGTCTCACACACGGTGCACAAAGCAGGACTCAACCTTTGCTGTAAACTAAACAAGCTGCTCACAGATTCTGGCAGCCACAATGAGCCATTTGGTGTGAGAGCCCAGACCTGCCCCTTTCCCAGAGGGAGACAGGGGTCATCTGTGTGGGGACTGGACCACTGACCTACCCGCTCCTAACTCCCAAACGTTCAGTAACTCTGTTATCAGTGCCTGTGAGTGTTATTTAAACCATAAGAAAAACCACACTGGGCTGGACCAAAGGCCCATCTAGCTCTGAATCTTGTCTTCTGACAGTAGCCAATAGCAGGTGCCCCAACAACCAGTCAACAAGGCACCACTGGGAGTTGAACCTAGGATCTCCTGTTTACAAAACAGATGCTTTAGCCAGCTAAGCCATGGTGCCTGTGGGTAGCTATAACACACTGTCTGCCCACACCTGACTCCTTGCCATCGCCACCGGGGCCTGACAAGCTTTACTCGTGTTTGGATTCTGTAAAGCAGAGGAGCAGGTGACGTTTTACTCCTAAGATGGGTGTGTGATTCTTTGCACAGGTCTGTGCTGCAAAATTAGGTCGGTTTAACTAAATTACTCAGGGTTGTAAAAAAATTTACCCCCCCCCCCCCCAAGCAATGCAATTCTATCAACCTAACCCATGTGCAGATAGCGCTGTGTCAACAGGAGGGCTTCTTCCATCAACAGAGCTCGGGGAGGGGCTTGGTTAGTGAAGACCCAGAGAACAGGTGGCCCATGGCTCTTGCATGTGGGGAGGCTGGGCATGAGCACTGGAAGCTCCCTAAGAGCTAGTCCACCTCTTGCTCCTTCCTCTCCTCCCCTGCGACCTCCTTGCCTGCTGCTCGTGCCTCTACACCCTCTGCCCCAAGGTCTGCCCACCACCCCCACCTCTCTGCCCCTCCCCTGAGACCTGCCCTGCCCACCACCCCCACCTCTCTGCCCCTCCCCGAGACCTGCCCTGCCCACCACCCACATCTCTCTGCCCCTCCCCTGAGACCCACCCTGCTCACCACCCACACCTCTCTGCCCCTCCCGTGACACCCGCCCCGCCCACCCCCCACCTCTCTGCCCCTCCCCGAGACCTGCCCTGCCCACCACCCACACCTCTCTGCCCCTCCCCTGAGACCTGCCCTGCCCACCGCCCACACCTCTCTGCCCCTCCCCTGAGACCTGCTCTGCCCACCACCCACACCTCTCTGCCCCTCCCCTGAGACCTGCCCTGCCCACCGCCCCCACCTCTCTGCCCCTCCCCTGAGACCCGCCCTGCCCACCACCCACACCTCTCTGCCCCCTCCCCTGAGACCTGCCCTGCTCACCACCCACACCTCTCTGCCCCTCCCCTGAGACCCGCCCTGCCCACCCCCCCCACCTCTCTGCCCCCTCCCCTGAGACCTGCCCTGCCCACCACCCACAGCTCTCTGCCCCTCCCCTGAGACCTGCCCTGCCCACCACCCCCACCTCTCTGCCCCTCCCCTGAGACCCACCCCGCCCACCGCCCCCACCTCTCTGCCCCTCCCCTGAGACCCGCCCTGCCCACCGCCCCCACCTCTCTGCCCCTCCCCTGAGACCAGCCCTGCCCACCACCCACACCTCTCTGCCCCTCCCCTGAGACCTGCTCTGCCCACCACCCCCACCTCTCTGCCCCTCCCCTGAGACCTGCCCTGCCCACCACCCCTACCTCTCTGCCCCCTCCCCTGACACCAGTCCTGCCCACCGCACCCACCTCTCTGCCCCCTCCCCTGAGACCTGCCCTGCCCACCACCCACACCTCTCTGCCCCTCCCGTGACACCCGCCCCGCCCACCACCCACACCTCTCTGCCCCTCCCGTGACACCCGCCCCGCCCACCACCCACACCTCTCTGCCCCTCCCCTGAGACCCGCCCTGCCCACCACCCACACCTCTCTGCCCCTCCCCTGAGACCTGCCCTGCCCACCACCCACACCTCTCTGCCCCTCCCCTGAGACCTGCCCTGCCCACCACCCCCACCTCTCTGCCCCTCCCCTGAGACCCGCCCTGCCCACCACCCACACCTCTCTGCCCCTCCCCTGAGACCTGCTCTGCCCACCACCCACACCTCTCTGCCCCTCCCGAGACCCACCCTGACCACCACCCACACCTCTCTGCCCCTCCCCTGAGACCCGCCCTGCCCACCACCCACACCTCTCTCCCCCTCCCCTGAGAACCGCCCTGCTCACCGCCCCCACCTCTCTGCCCCTCCCCTGAGACCTGCCCTGCCCACCACCCACCTCTCTGCCCCTCCCCTGAGACCTGCCCTGCCCACCACCCACCTCTCTGCCCCTCCCCTGAGACCTGCCCTGCCCACCACCCACACCTCTCTGCCCCTCCCCTGAGAACCGCCCTGCTCACCACCCACACCTCTCTGCCCCTCCCCTGAGACCCGCCCTGACCACCACCCACACCTCTCTGCCCCTCCCCTGAGACCCGCCCTGCACACGACCCACACCTCTTTGTCCTCTCCTGTGAAACCCATCCTACCTGCCACCCACGCCTCTCTGTCCCTTCCCCTGCCCAGCCCAGCCCACCGCTTGCACCTCTCTGCTCCCCCCCGAGACCCGCTGTGCCCACCTCTTTCTTCATGCTGCTGTTGTTATTCCATGAAACATCAGGGATGGAATAAAAAGTTGAGTTTACTCCAGGGTGAGGAAAGAAAGGAGCCACCAACCCCCTGGCAAAGCTCAGTGCCCCAGAGAAAACCTGCCCCCTGCTATCGCAATCACTGATGTGCTGGGGATATGGCGGGAAAGGGACTGTCTGAATTAAGGCAGGATTAATCAAGGCAGGAAAGGGACAACAATCCTCAGCAACGTCATTAACCACAAACATATTCTCATCATACTCCAGCCAGAAGGGAAATGGGCAGGAATTCTTGCTGTTCAGCCATGGACACACGCACAGCAGTGAGTGTGGTGTGGAAGCTGGTCTGGTTAAACAATTGGAAATGATCCCTCAGTGAGATCAGAACTAGAGTGTAGTGAGAAAACTGCATAAAGCAAGTAGTTGTGGCTGAGTGATTAAGGTGATAGATAAGAAATCCATTGGTGGCTCCCTGCTCGGGGTTGAGTCCTGCCAACTATGGAGGAACTTGCAGTTGTTTAAATTTAACAATTTAGTTTCAGTGGCTGAGCATCCTTGGTGTCAACAGGAGCTAGGTCTTGTCTCACTCTCAGGCTGTGTCTATACAACAGAGTTATGCGGCTTTACTTAAAGCATTTTAATTAAACTGCTGTTGCATATCCACACTATGCGGCTTGTGTCACCAGAGCACATCCACGCTAGCAACTCTTGGATGGCCACAGAGAGCAGTGCACTATCCCACTGTGCAACTGGCTGCAGGGTGCTTTGGGAAGGGTTTGCAATGTCTCATGGGTTGTTACAGCATCACATCCTACTACATTGACAGCCGCTTTTCACCTGAAGTGTGTGTGATGGGGCAGAGACTGTGTGTGTGGGGGGAGAGGGAGTGTGTGTGTTAGAGAAGAGTGAGCGTGTCGGCGCGCGGTCTCTAAGTTCTGACAGCTGCTGGAAGCAACCAGTCCTGAGGCAGGGGGAGGGGGACAGCACCGATATCAGCCCCCGCTTCCCTCACTGGCTCAACACAGCACAGCAGTCTCTGTCACACACACACAGGCTGCTACCTGCCTGGCTCGGTGTCAGGGGTGCTGGCTCATGGGGGTTTAGAGGGCCATGGCCCCACTACTTTTTACAAGCCGTAAGGATGAACGACAGAAGGGTGGACAGAGTGGAGTCTTGGGGGGAAGAGGGGTTCTGTGGGTGAGGCCTTGGGGGAGGGGTAGGACGAGGCGTCAGGGAGAAGGGGTGGTGTGGGGTTGGGGGCCTCAGGGAGAAGGGTGGAGTGAGTGTGGGGCCTTAGGGAAGGGGTGTCATGGTGGCACCACAGTTCTGATGCCAGTGCCCCCCCCCGCCACTGTAAGGAAGCTCCCGCCACCTGCTCTGTGTTCGCAGGGCGGGAGAGAGCAGCATCCATGGCAGTGATTTGCTCCTGGTTGCCAGAGCAGAGCAGCAGGCTCAGCTGTCAGAACTTCCCAGAGCGATGAAAGGGGAGGGGCCCAGCCTCTGTAGCAGGAATGCAGGGCAGGCGAGTTCACAGAGGGCATTGTGGGATACTGGAGGAGGCCGGTTATGGTGATATAATGAACAGCAGCGTCTACACTGACAATTTGTCACTTTAAGTTTGCTGCAAAAAGCTCTAAGCTTCTCGTCGAGGTGGTTTTATTTTGTCACCAAAACAGGGCAGTTTTGTCGCCAGACGTGGCATTGCAGTGTGTGCACCAGCCACAAGCTGCTGACCGAGGGAGCGTTGTGTGTTTTTCAAACACCTGAGCAATATAATTCTGCTGAAATAACTTTGTAGTGCAGACCTGGACAAAGATTCACACACACACAACTTGCAAGGAAAACGTCACCTGCTCCTCTGCTTTGCAGAATCCAAACATAAGCAAAGCTTGTCAGGCCCCAGTGGGGATGGCAGGGAGTCAGGTTTGGGCAGACATGACACTTTAGTCACAAGCAGGCACCATGGCTTAGCTGGCTAAAACACTTCTTTCATAAACAGGAGTTTGTGGGTTCAACTCCCAGTGGTGCCTTATTGACTGGCTGTTGGGGCACCTGGTATGGGCTACTGTCAGAAGACAAAATAAGGAGCTGTAGGGACCCCTGGTCTAGCCCAGGGTGGCTGTTTTTATGGTTTAAATTACACTCACAGGCACTGATAACAGAGTTACTGAAAGTTTGGGAGTTAGGAGCTGGTACATGAGTGTTCTAAGCCCCTCGCAGATGACCCCCTCCCTCTGGGACAGGGCAGGTCTGAGCTCTCACACCAAATGGCTCATTGGGGCTGCCAGAATCTGTGAGCGGCTAATTTAGTTTCCACCAAGGGTTGAGTCCTGCTTTGTGCACTGTGTGTAAGAATGAAAATCCTAAACCGCCCTTTGAAATAACAAATGCAGCAGGATATGGTTCTGTCACTGCCCCAAAGCAGACAGACCAGTGGAGAAATGCCAGTGAGTCCAGGGTAATACTCCACTGCCATTTTACTTTTTTCACTTGCTAAACTCCCTCCCAACCTTGAGGGCTCCCAGAGCCCAGTATTGAGCTAGAGCCGAGATGACTACAGTGCAAATTTACCACCCCACGGCCCTAGCCTGGGAGCCTGCACTGGCACGGGGCAGCCGTGGGTGTTTCATTGCAGTGTGGACATAGCCTAGCATTATGTCTACACTGCCATTAACACACCCAAGTCACTATTCTCAAACCCTGGGTCAGTTGATTCAGGCTTGTGGGGCTTCTGCTGCAGGGTTATAAAATTACAGTGTAGACACTTGGGCTTCAGCCCAGCCTCTGAGACCCCACGAGGGGTGAGGGTCTCCGAGCCTGGGCTCCAGTCTGAGCCCCAGGAGCCCAAATCAGATCATCCAGGCCAGCCGGGCCACAGGGATTTTGTCACAGTCTAGATGCCCTCTCAGGGTATGTCTACACTGCAATGTAAGCCCAGGGTTAGCAGAAGTCATGTCAGCAGCCCCAACACATAAACATAAACCATGAGGGAAAGTCCCACCCCCCAAATAAGCTGGGCAGTGTCCTTCTCCCTACGGTTCGTAAGTCCGGCAACCAAAAGTCCTTTAACATGAGCCATCCCCTCTCTGCACCCCACTCACAGCTGTTGTCCTTAGTCAGTGCAAGCCCAGAGGTGCCTCTGTAGAGTTCACCTGCCATCCTGGGTGGAAAAGGAGGAAAATAAGGAGGCCCCGTACTCACTATGTTGTCTAGGGACTCACTCATCCCTCCACAGCCACCCTGTCCTAACGTTGGTCTAACACCTAAATTTTAGTATTGGGACCCAAGCCCCGGCCCACTTGGCTTTGGAACCCCTGTCCCCTGCCGAGCAAGTGCTATTGAATTGAGGGTGAGTCCCTCCATCGGCGTCTGCCAAGCACAGTTCTGCTGCCCTCAAGTCACACAGCAAGGATAACAACCCTTTATTTCTCCTGCCCCCAGGGCCGGCTCTAGCTTTTCTGCTGCCCCAGGCAGAAAAGAAGAGCGCCGCCCCCCCCGAGCGGCGCCGACCGCAGCCCGAGCAGCACAGCGCAGCGCCGCCCTAGCCCCCCCCAGGGAGGCGGCCCGCAGCCCGATCCCCCACCCCCGGGGGAGACGGAGAGCCGCCCGAGCCCCACCCCCCAGCCACGCGCCCGGCCCGCGGCCTTAGCCCCGCCCCCCTCCGGAGCGGCGCAGCCCAAGCCCCCCGAACGGCGCGGCGCGAGCCCTCCCCCCCCCGAGCGGCGCGGCGTGAGCCCTCTGCCCCCGAGCGGCGCGGAGCGCCGCCTTAGCCCCCGCCCCCCTCCCGAGCGGCGCAGCCCGAGCCCCCCGAGCGGCCCTAGCCCCCGCCCCTCCCGAGCGGCGCGGAGCACCGCCTTAGCCCCCGCCCCCCTCCCGTGCGGCGCAGCCGGAGCCCCCCGCGCGGCCCTCGCCCCCGCCCCCTCCCGAGCGGCGCAGCCCGAGCCCCCCGAGCAGCCCTAGAACCCGTCCCCCCGAGCGGCGTGAGCCCCCGTCCCCCCAGCGTCGCGGCCCGCCGCCCGAGCCCCCTCCCCCTCCCCCTCCCGAGCGGCGCGACCCGAGCCCCCACCAACGGCGCGGCCCGCCTTAATCTCCACCCCCCCCAGCGGCGCGGCCGGCGCCGCCCCCTCCCAAGGCGCCGCCCCAAGCATGTGCTTGGTAGGCTGGTGCCTAGAGCCGGCCCTGCCTGCCCCTGTAACATGGAGACTGGGAATCCAACACCAGCCAAAAGTGATCATTTCGGAAAGTAACCCAACATCTTTCCAACATACTGTAAAATCCACATGCAGACTCATACCCGAAACCTTGCAAGAAAATCTTCCTGAGGGGGTCTGAAGCACCTGCTGCTGGAGGGAAAGCGGGAGCCGTGGGTTGGGATTGAGGAGCAGCGTGAGGAGGGGCGGCCTGTGGGTTGGGATTGAGGGGCACTGGGAGTAGGAGGAGGCTGTGGGTTGGGACAGAGGAGAAGGGTGAAGAGGAGCAGGCTCTGGTTGGGAGTGAGGAGCAGTGAGCATAGGAGGGACTGAGGGTTGGATCTGAGGGGCACTGGGAAAAGAGGGGACATGGGTTTAGACTGAAGAGCATCCACATTTGGGGATCCAGCAGGACAGGGGAAGGCAGCAGGTGATTCTAATTCCTTAGGGATATTCTGTGTGTTTGTATGTGTGTGTGTGTGTGTGTGTGTGCAGGGGAGGAACATGCTCTATGCCCAGAGGCCTTTATTCCTCCAGGCTGCAAGGACAGAGGGGCTGTCAGGAAGTTGCCCCTTCAAACCCACACACAAAAAGGCCCTTCTGAGGAAAGGGAAAATCCTGCAGAGAAAAAGTAACATCAAAGAGGACTCCAGAAACACAGTTTAAGATTTTAGTGAGTAGTTTATCACCTGACCAGGAACTTGAACCCTGGACCCTCAAATTAAAAGTCTGATGCTCTGCCAACTGAGCTAGGCAGACTCACAAAGGGAAAAATAGCAAGTTGGTGCAGAGGAGAAACTAGTCAAGAAAACAAGAGTGGGAAACAATACGAGAAACCTGCTGCTTTCTCTGGCCTGGTCGGGGGGCTGTGCCGAACGGGTGTCCGCACTAAGCTTGGCATCAATATGGTGATCCCGGGGAAGCTTGGGGTCCCCAGGTTGCCTAAGGAGGAGTGCACCGGCCCAGGTCGGAAACGGAGCAGGTCAAAACTCCCGTGCCGATCAGTAGTGGGGTTGTGCCTGTGAATAGCCCCTGCAGCGTAGCCTGGGCAAGACAGTGAGACACGGTCTCTTTTTATACACCCCCCTCCCCCGCAGAGCCTGGCTGGCGGGATGGGAGCTCCCATTGTGGGGATCCTGAACTGGTGGGAGGGACACACCCAAGCAACATGGATCTTGAAAAGGGGAACAGAGACACCCACAGATCCCGGATGGGGGCAGGCAGGGGAAACCACACACGGGAGCTAGTTCATGTGGGGATCCTGAACTGGTGGGAGGGAGGCACCATGTACCAGGGACCTGAAACACAGAACAGGGACACCCACACACCAGGTATCTTGCAGCAAGAGCTGCAGTCTTGATTTACAAACTGCAAGTGATGGGGAATTTACCACCTCCCTTGCGGAGCTTGTTCCACTAGATAATTAGCCTCACGGTTAAAAAATGGTCATTTCCAGTTGGGATTTTCTGACATCAACTGCAAGCCAATGGGGTCTTGTTCAACCTTTGTCTGGTGAATTAAAGAACCCTTGAAATCACATATTCCTCCTTCTGGGAATTTGTAAAACGTATTTAAACCAGTGATTAAATCGTCTCTTAACCTCCAGTCAATGAAATCAATTGAGCTTCTTCAGTCTCTCGCTGGAGACATTTTCCTTGTTTTTAAAGGCAAAAATCCTGATCTTTCCAATGGGAGCTGCTGCTTCAATGTTCAGTTTGGGGAGGGATTTGGCTGCACTCAGAGATCTGCCCGCGGGTTACAATCTGCGATCCGAAGGGTCGATCGCAAACAGCGTTTAGATGGGACCGTCAGTGCCGCCCCCATGTGGCCAAAGGTTAGAACTGACCAGCAGAGTTTACAGCTGGAGCCTGGGACGCTCCTGAACAAACTGGGCAGGAAGCCTCTCGCGTGGGATCCTCGCTGGGCAGCAGGAGGCGGAGGGAAGCTGGTTGTCAGGGCTCAGGGCAGCTCCCTGCCAGACTGAGCCAGTGTCTGTGCTAAGCTCAGCATCAATCAGGTGATTCTGGGCAGTTCGGGGTCCCCAGGCTCCCACAGGAGGGTGAAGTAGGTCACCCCTGGAGCAGGTTAAAGCTGCAGGGTGACAGTGGGGTTGCTGCCCCTGTGAACAGCTGCTGTAGCACCGCCTGGGCAGGACAGGGAGAGCCAGTTATACCCCCCCCCAGCCTGTATCGGGGGATGGGAGCACTCACACCCTGGGGACCCACCCACCAGAGATCTACTGGGGGGGAGAGTGGCACCCACACACCCAGGATGTTGTATGGGGGGGACAAGGGCATCCACACTCCGAGATCCTCTGCAGATGGACGGACACCCACACAGCCAGGATTCTGTCTGGGGGGCATTGGTACCCCAACACCTGGGCTCCTGGACGGGGGATGGGGGGCACTGAAACATCCGGGATCTTACATGGGAGGACAGCGGCGCCTGCAGCTCGACATGAGACGGGGGCGGGGGAAGCAGGAGCATTTCCCAGTTCCAGGCTGTCCCCGTCTGGCCAAGGCACAGAGCTCACAAGCAGAGTTTAAAGCTCCAGCTGCCAGGCCATAAAACAAGCTGGGCTCCATGGCTGGTGCCTGTGATCCCAGCGCCTGGGGAGGCTGAGACAGGGTGGCGGATTGGTTGAGCTCAAGAGTTCTGGGCTGCAGGGGGCTGTGCCGATTGGGTGTCAGCACTACATTCAGCATCAATATGGTGATCTCGGGGAAGCTTGGGGTCCCCAGGTTGCCTAAAGAGGGGTGAACCGACCCAAGTCAGAAATGGAGCAGGTCAAAACTCCTGTGCTGATCAGTAGTGGGATCGTGCCTGTGAATAGCCCCTGCAGCATAGCCTGGGAAGACAGTGAGACATGGTCTCTTCTTAGACCCCACCCCAACCCCGCAGAGCCTGGAGGGGGATGGGAGCACCCACATGCTGGGGAATCTGACTTGGGGGGAGGGACGCACCCAAGCAACACGGATCTTGAAAAGAGGAACAGCGACACCCACACACCACAGAGCCTGGATGGGGGCAGGGGAACCACACACGGGAGCTAGCTCATGGGGTGGGGGGGACACCCATATGCTCCGTTGCACCATTCTTAATGAGAAGAACGGGGGCATCCGCACAACACGGATCCTTAATGAGCTGGGGGACACCCACACACTCCACTATTAACCAGGAGGGACAGGGGCACCAGACACCCCCAGTAGCATGGAGAACACCCACATCCACCGGATCCCTCATGGGGGGTAAGACAGAGGGGATTGTAATGGGGCCCAGCACACCCACGCACCAGGGATTGTTAAGGGTTGAAGGGACAGGGACACCCACACACACTGAGATCACGGCCTTGGAGGGACGCAAACCCTCCACAGAAGGTCCTGGTCTGTTCCATGATGGCAGCCCAGCCTGGGTGAGTCAAAGTCTCTTTTTATACAGCCACGCCCCAGAGATCCTGACTAGGGGGAGAGAGACACCCACCCACCAGAGATCCTTAATGGTCTAGGGTGCACCCACACACCAGGGATTCTTATGGGCGGGAAGAATGGAGACAGCCAGACACACTGAGATCACTTCCTCCAAGGAGCCTGGGCCAGACAGGGAGACACAGTCCCCCTTTACAGATCTGCCAGACAACCTGCCTCCCACCCCCTCCACACAATGTTCTTATCTGGAGGTGAAGCCAGGGAAACCACATGGAGGATTCTTATCTGGGGAACTGGGGGGACCCACTTACCACCAGAGATTCTTAAGGGCAGGAGGAACAGGGACTCCCACCTCTGTAGCATGGGGGTGGGTCGCCAGCTGGGATCATCTGGGCATATTTCACCTCGTCAGCTCCCTGCCATTGCCTTGGGGGCCCCTTGTTCGCTGCCTCTGGCACCCAGTTTAGCCTCCTTCCTGAGGGCTGAAACGCTTTGATCTATCTAAGGTCTGTGGGATCAATACGTGTCATGGTGTAATTCTGTGATATTCGGGGGTCAGACTAGCTGAGCTAATGGCCCCTTCTGCCCTTAAACGCCATGAAAACATTTCCCTGGTTTCTCCTTGTGCCTGACAGACACCACGGTGAGGGGCCCAATAGGAGATCCTGGACACAGCGCTCTGGCTTTTACTTTACTTGGGGACGTCAGCGCTTTCCTAGCAAAGCTGCTGCTAAAGCGCCGGATTTGGGGAACGGTTCAGCTCCGATTCAGAGATCTGCCTGTGCGGTGTGAACCTGCCACGAGGAGCGGGAAATGCAACCAGCACCGGGAGGCGTTGGCTGAGCTCCGGGCTGCCCCCGTGTGGCCAAAGCTTAGAACTGAGCAGCGGAGTTTAAAGCTGGTGCTGGGAGCGACCTGAACACGCGGGGCACGAAGGCTCCTGCGTGTAACGCTTGTTGGGTGGGCAGCTGAGCGTAGCTGATTTCCGGAGTTCAGGGCTGCACCCCGGGGTGCGGAGCAGGTGTCCATGCTCAGGTTGGCCTCGCGATGATGGTTTATGGGAAATTTGGGGCCGCCAGTCTCCCTAAAGAGAGCGGAACCAGGCCAGAAAAGGAGGCTTTCAAAACTCTGGTACGAATTGCCAGTGGGACTGACCCTGTGAAGAGCCGCTGCAGCCCCGCCAGGGAGAGCCGGTCTCTCTTTGTGCAGCCCCCTCCATTCCTCAGGACAAGGGTTGTGCTCAAAGATCTGTGCCCCGTGTTTTCACCTCCATGTGAAGCACGCAGAGCAAATAGCCCTCAGCGCCTCAGCTCAGTTCCAGGCTCCACTTCCATTCGCTCAGGCAAGATGGTGCAGAGCAGGGCCGGCTTTAGGCCTATTTCACCAATTCCTCCGAATCGGGCCCCGCGCCTAAGAGGGCCCCACGTCCAGTGAGAATCCCTTCCCTGGCTAGAGGCGCCTTCTTAATTTTTACTCACCTGGCGGCGCTCTGGGTCTTCGGCGGCACTTCAGCGGCGGGTCCTTCAGTGCCGCCAAAGACCTGGAGTGAGTGAAGGACCTGCCGCCAAAGACTCGGAGCACCACCCAGTGAGTACAAGCCCCGCACTTCCTAAAGCCGGCCCTGGTGCAGAGGAGCCCCTGGGTGGCTGTGGGCCTGGGGAGGCTTTTGATTTTTCGGCCTGACCGCTACGGGCAGCAAGGCCAAAAGTCAGATGGCCTGCTCTCCCATCCACCACGCTCATCAGGAGCCCTTAGTCGACAGGCTCGGAGAATGCGGGCATCGCCCCCCACTACCTCTTGCATGCAAAGCGAGCGCTCTGCCGCTTGAGCTAATTCCCCGCAGCTGGCCTGACTCTCAGGCACCAGGCAAAAAAAGGCAAGGGCTCTGTGGCCTTAAGCAGAACACAGCCTGAAATGGGGGGCAGGGGGGCGTGCTACCCAGAGCTGGGGAAGGGGGTCCGAGTCCCAGCCACGCTCCTCGGCACAAACTCCAACGCTCCCTCCCTGGAGTGTGTCTGGGCTGAGAGTTAGCCCCTGAAACAAGCACCAAACTTCAGAAGACAACGCAGGGATAGATCACTTGACGATTGCCTGCTCTGGCCATTGCCTCTGAAGCGCCTGGCATCGGTTACTGTCAGAAGACGTGACAGTGGCCTAGATGGACCATCGGTCTCACCCAGGAGGGCCGTTCCTATCTTCACCACTTTCCTCTAACCCAAGCAAAGCCAGGAGCAGGCCCAGCTCAGCAACTCTAGCAGGCTCCCTGGCCCCTGGCCCAGCATACAGCAAAACGACCCTGCCTCCGCCAGGATAGACAGCCACCGACTCCCTCTTCCAGACCAACGCAGCCCTTCCCCGCTTTGGCTGTCTCCAAGCTGTCTGCGTGCTCTGCTCTGCTCCACGGCTGCCATGCTGCCTAAGATCAGGAGGCTGCGAGGTCTCACGGTCTCAGCTGAGCTGGTATCGCGTGCCACCCCGCCCATCTCCTCATTCCCTTCATGGACCCCTGGGATGTGAGTAATTCTGTATTTGAGTGGCTCTCCCTCCCGGCCAATGAGCTTGGCGTAGACTAGCAGGGAGGGAGGAGGAAAGGGATTGTGCTCCAGTGAGAGCTCAGAAAGAAAGGTGCAGGTCCCCCACTAAAGCCCAGCCCAGCAGAGCACAGCAGAGCAAAGCAGGCTGGAGAATGTGTGTCTGGGTCTGACTACTTCTCCCCTGCTCTTCCATTTGAGCTAACTTCCCCCAGCTGTCTCCAGCCTCCCAGTCAGCGCAAGGGGGAGAAGGGCTGGGGTGGAAGAGCTTTGTGCTCCGCAAGGGCTGTCTTTTTGGGAGGCCAAGCGGGGAGAGGGATGGAGGCCACGGGAGGAGCTGAGCCGGCTGACTGTCCATGGCTTCTAAAAGAAGGGCAAGAGAAGGTCCCGTGGCTGCCTTGCCGCTGGAGAATACGGGCATTGACCCCGCTGTCTCTCGCATGCGAAGTGAGCGCTCTACCACTTGAGCTAATTCCCCTACCTTGGCAAATGGCGTCTTGATCCATCCATTCAATAACGGAGGCCACATCGTTCCCCACGCCAGCCGGTGACTCCTTCCAAAAGGGTCAGGCAAGGAAGGTCTTCCTGTAGGCTGGCTAGCTCAGCTGGTTAGAGCGTGGTGCTAATAACGCCAAGGTCATGGGTTCAAGCCCCATGCTGGCCACTGGGGGGGGTGGCTTCTGCTCTTTTGGCTGACTGCTAGGGGTGGCAGAGGCCAAAACCAGGTGGGCCGGGAGCTGGCAAGAGCCCTGCTGGGCGCCGGGCAGGACGAGACTCCGGACACCTTGGTCTCCCCTCCCTGGGCTCCTCGCTCCACCTGCTGCCTGAAAGGAACTTGGGCCCGGGGAGGAGACGGGTGAGCCCGGCCGGCTGCCTTCCAGGCTCGTAGGAGGCCAGGCTTGAGCTGCCCACCCGCAAAGCCAAAATCGCAGGCCTGCCGGCTCGCCCCCATTGTCCACAGAGGGTTGACCTGATGGCCCGAATTCTTGCCGGCCGCCAGCTCCACCCAAATGGACCCGACACCGGATCACGCTCCCCAGCCCAAGCCACAGAGGAAGGCTTAATCCTCGGCACCCCAACCTAGGGGAGAGGCTTCACACTCCGCCGGCGCAGGGTGACCTTTGGGACTTCCCTGGACACCATCCTCCCACCGCCCACAGCCAGACCCCCCAAGCCCACCCCTCCGACAGGAAGGAGCAGGAGGACCACTCCGCCCAGGGGCACCACCACTCGAAGTCAGCTTCACTTGCATCCTCTTCTACCCCTTTCCTCCCAAGTTATGCGCGCCTCACGGGAGCCGGCCCTGGGGAGACGCAGGCACCGCACTCTGACTGGCGCAAGCCAAACGCCCACACCGAGAGTTTAGCACGGGCTCTTGAGGCACTGGAGGAACCCCATGCAGACGCACTGATGGAGCTAAGCTTTACGGCCAAGGGCCCTACCTGTGCAGAAAGCCAACTTGCTTGTGAAAAAGACTCCTCTTTCGGCTCCCCTTCCAAACTTCCAAATGCCTCCAAATGGGAAAACACACCCACTGAAACACCCAAACGGTCCTAACGCTGGGGCCAGGCGAAAAAGAAAAGCAAGGAAAAGATTTCTAAATGGCCACCCTGCCAGAGTCGTACAGCTCCGCAAGTGAAACCCGTGGGAGGGACATTACACAGAAAAGGGGAATGGAAAGCTGCCCAAATTGAGATGCTGTGGAAAGCTACAGCCCCATCGCTACTCCTACTCTGCACACTTCTTGCAACAGCTGATGAACGGCCAGGTGCTTTTCGCATCCAAGCCCACACCAGGGGAAGACGTTGAGAAGCTTCCCGTGGCTTGCCTGGTTCAGCTGGTCAGAGTGCGGCACTCGTGGAGGCAAGATGGTGCAGAGGAGCCCCTGGGTGGCTGTGGGCCTGGGGAGGGTGGCTTTTCGGCCTGACCGCTACGGGCAGCAAGGCCAAAAGTTAGATGGCCGGCTCTCCCGTCCACCACGCTCATCAGGAGCCCTTAGTCGACAGGCTCGGAGAATGCGGGCATCGCCCCCCACTACCTCTAGCATGCAAAGCGAGCGCTCTGCCGCTTGAGCTAATTCCCCGCAGCTGGCCTGACTCTCAGGCACCGGGCAAAAAAAGGCAAGGGCTCTGTGGCCTTAAGCAGAACACAGCCTGAAATGGGGAGGGGGGCGTGCTACCCAGAGCTGGGGAAGGGGGTCCGAGTCCCAGCCACGCTCCTCGGCACAAACACCAACGCTCCCTCCCTGGAGTGTGTCTGGGCTGAGAGTTAGCCCCTGGAACAAGCACCAAACTTCAGAAGACAACGCAGGGATAGATCACTTGACGATTGCCTGCTCTGGCCATTGCCTCTGAAGCGCCTGGCATCGGTTACTGTCAGAAGACGTGATAGTGGCCTAGATGGACCATCGGTCTCACCCAGGAGGGCCGTTCTTATCTTCACCACTTTCCTCTAACCCAAGCAAAGCCAGGAGAGGTCCCGCAGCTTCCTTGCCGCTGGAGGACGCGGGCATTGATCCCCCTGGCTCTTGGAGTGTGGGGGAGTCCGACTCTGCACCCTTCTTCCTGGGACTCTCAGTGATTTTAGCCAGCCAGTAAAACAGAAGGTTTATTGGGCACAGGAACACAGGCTACAGCAGAGCTTGTGGGCAGAGCCAGGACCTCTCAATCTGGCCTTTCTGGGGGGTTCAGGGTGCTTGGATCCCAGCCTAGGATTCTCTGAACTCCCCTCCCCCAGCCCCAAATCGAAACTGACTCCTCCTCTCCACTCGGCTCTCTCCTTTGTCTAGCTCCCCGGGCAGAGGTGTTGACCTCCCCTCCCCCCTGCCTAGCTCAGGTTACAGGCTGAATACCTGTCCCTCACCTAAAGTCCTCCCCGGCTCCCCCAACCTCCACACAGACAGCCCCTACTCCATCACATCTCTCCCCTCTTTGAGACTGAACTGAGCGGGGTCACTCGGCCCAGTGACCCGGGGAAGTTCAGGGCCCCCTCTCCGGGACAGCGCGTCTGCTATCAGGTTGGTACTTCCCTTCACGTGGACCACGTCCATGTCGTAGTCCTGCAGGAGCAGGCTCCACCTCAGGAGCTTGGCGTTGGCTCCTTTCAGCTGGTGCAGCCAGGTCAGGAGAGAGTGGTCTGTGTACACGGTGAAGTGGTGCCCAAAGAGATATGGCTCCAGTTTCTTAAGGGCCCACACCATGGCCAGGCATTCCTTCTCGATGGCCGCGTAGTTCTGCTCCCGGGCTAGCAACTTCTTGCTCAGTTACACGATGGGGTGTCTCTCCCCCTTTTCATCCTCCTGCATCAACACCACCCCCAGCCCCGTGTCTGAGGCGTCAGTGAACACCATAAAGGGCTTGTCAAAGTCTGAATTTGCCAGAACTGGGCCACTGAGCAGAGCCTCCTTCAGCGCCTGGAGAGCCTGCTGGCACTCCTCGGTCCAGACCACCTTGTCTGGCTTCCCCTGCTTGCACAGCTCAGTTATGGGGGCGGCTATGGCGCTAAAGTGCGGCACGAACCTTTGATAGTACCCCGCCATCCCAATAAAGGCCTGGACCTGCTTCTTGGTTTGGGGAGCGGGCCAGTCTCTGATCACCTCCACCTTGGCTGGTTCCGGCTTTAGGCAGCCGCTCCCCACCCGATGGCCCAGGTAAGATACTTCAGCCATCCCCACCTTGTACTTCTCCGCCTTTACGGTTAGCCCAGCCTCTTGGAGTTGGTCCAGCACTTGTTTAACCTGGGACATGTGGTCCTCCCAGGTCTCGCTGAAGACGCAGATGTCGTCAATATACGCCACGGCAAAACTCTCCATCCCCCTCAGTTGCTGATCCACCAGACGCTGGAAGGTGGCCGGCGCTCCCTTGAGGCCGAAGGGCAGGGTCAGAAACTCGTAGAGCCCCAGAGTGGTGATAAAGGCCAATTTCAGCCTGACATCTGTGTCCAGCGGCACTTGCCAGTAGCCCTTTGTAAGATCCATGGTGGTGAGGTATCGAGCGCCTCCCAGCTTGTCTAGGAGCTCGTCAGGCCTGGGCATGGGGTTGGCATCAGATACGGTGATGGCATTGAGCTTTCGATAGTCCACACAGAACCGGATCGACCTATCCCTTTTGGGGACCAGGACCAGCGGCGAGGCCCAAGGGCTGGAAGATGGCTGGATCACCCCCAAAGCCAGCATGTCCTTGACCTCTCTTTCTAGGTCCTGGGCAGTTTTTCCTGTGACCCGAAAAGGGGAGCATCGTATGGGGGGGGGGGTGACCCGGTCTCCACCTGGTGGACAGTCAAATTAGTGCGCCCGGGCTGGTTGGAAAACAGCTGTCGGTACAGATGCAGCACCCCTCTGATCTCAGCCTGCTGGGCCAGGGTCAGCTGATCAGAGAGGGGAATCGCCTCCAGGGGGGAACCAGCCTTTGTCCCCGGGAATAGATCCACTAAAGGGTCATCTCCCGGCTCCTCCCAATGTCCACACACGGCCAACACCACATTCCCCCTGTCATAGTATGGCTTCATCATATTCACATGGTACACCCGGCGGTGATGAGCCCGGTTAGACAGCTCCACCACATAGTTTACCTCATTTAGTTGCTTGATAACCTTGAAGGGCCCTTCCCAGGCAGCCTGGAGTTTGTTTTTCCTCACGGGGATGAGAACCATCACTTGACCCCCGGTGGCGAAGGCGCGGGCCTGCGCCGTGCAGTCATACCAGACCTTCTGCTTCCTCTGGGCTCGGGCCAGATTCTCCCTGGCCAGGCCCATGAGCTCGGCAAGTCTTTCCCGGAAGGTCAGGACATACTCCACCACTGACTCGCCATCGGGCAGCCTTCCCCTCCCATTCGTCTCTCATCAGGTCCAGGGGCCCCCTTACCCGCCTCCCATATAACAGTTCAAAAGGCGAGAACCCGGTAGATTCCTGGGGTACCTCCCTGTACGCGAACAGCAGGTGAGGTAAGTACTTGTCCCAGTCCTGTGGGTGCTGGTTCCTAAATGTTTTTAGCATCATCTTTAGCGTCCCGTTTAACCTCTCCACCAGCCCGTTGGTCTGGGGGTGATACGCTGAGGCCCAGTTGTGCCGGACCCCACATTTCTCCCACAGGGACTGGAGCAGGCTTGACATGAAGTTGGACCCCTGATCCGTTAAGACTTCCTTGGGGAACCCCACCCGGCTGAAAATGGTCAGCAGCGCATCTGCCACGGTGTCTGCTTCGATAGAGGACAAGGCCACCGCCTCAGGGTAGCGAGTGGCGAAATCTACCACCACCAGGATGTATTTCTTCCCCGACTGGGTCACCTTGCTGAGAGGTCCCACTATGTCCATGGCCACCTTCTGGAAAGGTTCTTCTATGATGGGCAAAGGCCTCAAAGCTGCTTTTCCCTTGTCCTGGGCCTTCCCCACCCTCTGGCAGGGGTCACAGGATTGGCAGTACTGCCGGACATGGGTAAAGACCCCAGGCCAGTAAAAGTTCTGTAGCAGCCTCTGCCTGGTACGCCGGATTCCCTGGTGCCCTGCGAGGGGGATGTCATGGGCCAGGTACAGGAGCTTGTGGCGAAACTTCTGGGGAACCACCAGCTGCCTCCTGATCCCCCATGACTCCACTTCCCCGGGGGGAGCCCATTCTCGGTACAGGAACCCCTTCTCCCACAGGAACCTCTCCTTGCAACCTCTCCTCATGGTCTGTGCTGCATTGAGGTTAGCCCGGTCCCTGAGCTTCTGCAAGGAGGGGTCTTTCTGCAACTCAGCCTGGAACTCGGCAGCTGGGACAGGGATGGGGACCTGCTCTCTCTCACCAGCTGGGACTGAGGTAGCAGCCTCTCTGGGTCGTGTCCCTGGGCGTTCCCTCCCCACCAGGTTAGGGTCCAGCACCTCGGGCAGAGTACCTTCCCCGTTGTCAGGGCGCAGTGCCCTGCGCCGACTCTGACTACGGGTCACGACCAGGGCACCCTGGGCATTGCTTGGCCAGTCCTCGAGGTCCCCCCCATTAACATCTCCGTGGGCAAATGTGGGTGTACCCCCACGTCCTTGGGGCCCTCCTTGGCCCCCCACTTCAGGTGCACCCTCACCACGGATACCTTGAATGGGGTCCCGCTCACACCCCTCACGGTCAGATAGGTGTCGGGCACCATCCGATCTGGGGTCACCACCTCGGGCCGGGCCAGCGTCACCTCTGCGCCCGTGTCCCAGTACCCGGTGACCTTCCTCCCATCCACCTGCAGGGGAACAAGGCACTCTTTCCGGAGGGGCAGCCCCGTGCCCACCCTGTAAACCAAAAACCCGGAGTCTGGAGCATCCAGCCCCCCAGAGGAGCAGACCTGGGGCCCTCCTCCCTCCTTCGCAGGTGGTACGCGGCCAGCCCCCCTTTCCTGGGAATGTTGCCCCTCATCTGATTGGGTCTTTACCCAGTCAACCCTCTGCGGGTTGGGTCTGCTCGGTCTGTCCCTGAGCTTGGGGCACTGGGCCCGTATGTGGCCTCATTGGCCACAGTGATAGCAGCCCATGTCTCGTGGGTCCCCTCGAGTGGGTCGGATGGACCTGACGCTGGATGTTCCCCTTTGGTGGGGGTTCTCCATAGGCCCCCGCTGGGAGGTCCCATGGTGACTTTCTCTCTGTGTTGAGGCAGGCCTGCTCCTTCGAGACTTCTCCCTGCTATTCCCTGCCCGACTGTCCACAAATTGGTCGGCCAGCTGGCCTGCGTGCTGCGGGTTCTCCGGCTTCTGGTCCATCAACCACAGCCTCAGGTCAGAGGGGCACTGCTCATACAGGTGCTCCAGTATGAATAGGTCAAGCAGGTCCTCTTTAGTTTGGGCCCCGGCTGTCCACTTGCGGGCATACCCCTGCGCCCGGTTGACCAGCTGTAGGTATGTGACCTCACGGGTTTTATGTTGACTCCGGAACCTCTTCCGGTACATCTCAGGAGTCAGCCCAAACTCACGGAGCAGGGCCTGTTTGAACAGTTCGTAGTCCCCTGCCTCCGCCCCTTTCATTCGGCTGTACACCTCCACGGCGGTGGAGTCCAGTAAGGGGGTGAGAAACGGGATCCTGTCTGCAGGGTCAACCCAGTGCAGCTCGCAGGCATTCTCAAAGGCCGTCAGGAAGGTATCTATCTCCTCCCCCTCCTTACGCCGGGCCAGGAAGCTCTTATCAAAGCTCTTTGTAGGCTTGGGTCCCCCCTCACTCACTGCAGCCGGGTCCCCGCTGCTTCTCAGCTGGGCCAGTGCCAGCTCACGCTGGCGCTGGTTCTCCTCGTGTTTACGCTGGTTCTCCCGCTCCTTCAGTTCTTGCCTCCTTAACTCGAGCGCCTCCCTGTCATATTCCAGCCGCATCTGTTCCAGGGACGGGGAGCTCCGCCGGGACGATCCCCTGCTGGCCGCCAGGGTCCAGGTGCCCTCGGTATTCACTGGGCTTCCCCCAACCCCTCCCCTAGGTATAGGTGGGCAGGGTCTCGGGGTGTCCTCGGCAGCAGTCTGGCCCCTCCCAGCCATGTCAGGCCCCGGGGCCCACACTGTGTCCGCTGGGTGGCTTCCCTCTGGGACAGGGCTTGGTTCACCCAAGCGATCCTTCTCCTCCAGCTGGGCAATTAGCTGGTCTTTGGTGGACCTCCCAATGCGCAGCCCCCTCTGCCTGCACAGCTCCACCAGGTCGCTCTTAAGGTGCTTAGCATACATCGTCCTGCTGGCCACTCGCCGGCTTGTGCTCTCAGCTTCCCACCGGTTCCAGGGAGACCCCTCGTGCACCAGCCCTTCTTCAGGTCACCCCCTCTCTGCCAGGGTTGAGCTGCAGACTCCTCCGCCCCTGGGACTGCTCCTACAATCCTCCCGGGGACCCTGTTACTGCAAAGTCCTTCTCTCTGGTCACACACTCCCAGGCGTTAATCGCCTCCTGAAACTGTCTCTTTCTGTCTCTTCAGCCCACCTGGTCCCCATCAGTTCCCCCTTCATTTTGCTGCTCCCCAGTCACTTACTGCAGGAAGCGCCGTCCACGGGGTGCAGTAGGTCCCGCCGCTGCCACCAGTTGTAACGGATTGTGGGGAAGTCCAACTCTGCACCCCTCTTCCTGGGACTCACAGTGACTCTCAGCCAGCCAGTAAAACAGAAGGTTTATTGGACAACAGGAATACAGGCTACAGCACAACCAGGACCCCTCAATCGAGTCCTTCTGGGGTTCAGGGTGCTTGGATCCCAGCATAGGATTCCCTGAACTCTCCCCCCCAAGCCCCAAACCGAAACTGACCCAACCCCCTCCAGCCGGCTCCCTGGCTTTGTCTAGCTCCCCGGGCAAAGGTGTTGACCTCCCCTCCCCCGCCTAGCTCATGGTACAGGCTGAATACCTGTCCCTCACCTAAAATCCTCCCTTGCTCTCCCAACCCCCACACAGACAGCCCCTACTCTATCACAGCAGGTCAGGAGTGGGATAGCAGGGGCTGCGGGTCGGGAGTGAGGGGCATTAGCAGAGTTTTGAGGTCAGGACTGGGATAACAGGGGCTGCTGGTCGGGAGTATTGATGGGCACCAGCAGAGCTGTGATTCTGCAGGTCAGGACTGGGATATCAGAGGCTGCGGGTCGGGAGTGAGGGGCACCAGAAGAGCTGTGATTCTGGAGGTCAGGACTGGGATAGCAGGGGCTGCGGGTCGGGAGTGAGGGGCACCCACAGAGCTGTGAGGCTGGAGGTCAGGACTGGGATAGCAGGGGCTGCAGGTCGGGAGTGAGTGGCACCACCAGAGCTCTGAGTCTTGAGGTCAGGACTGGGATAACAGGGGCTGCTGGTCGGGAGTATTGATGGGCACCGGCATAGCTGTGAGTCTGCAGGTCAGGACTGGATAGCAGGGGCTGTGGGTCGGGAGTGAGGGGCACCGGCAGAGCTGTGAGTCTGCAGGTCAGGACTGGGATAGCAGGGGCTGCGGGTCGGGAGTGAGGGGCACCGGCAGAGCTGTGGGTCTGGAGGTCAGGACTGGGATAGCAGGGGCTGCGGGTCGGGAGTGAGGGGCACCGGCAGAGCTCTGAGTCTGCAGGTCAGGACTGGGGTAGCAGGGGCTGCGGGTCGGGAGTGAGGGGCACCGGCAGAGCTGTGGGTCTGGAGGTCAGGACTGGGGTAGCAGGGGCTGCGGGTCGGGAGTGATGGGCACCTTCTCACCAGGAGCTGCTCCCCGCCAGGCACCACACCCCATTCACACGCCTTTGGTCACTCCGTAGCTCAGTGGCAATCACTGCCCCGAAGTGACTCCGGTGCAGGCACCCACAGCACGAACTCCCCACACCGGATTCTGTCCACACGCAGAGAATTCTGTCCGCCGGGCTCCTTCGGTTCCTCTCGCTGCTCTCCGTCCTGCCGCCAGACACTGCTCATCTGCATAGCCCCGCCCATGGACACGTGACACCTTCTGTCGTTTTAGTCTCAAGTGAATGAGTTGCCCGCGGGGAGTGAGCACGTCACAGCACGTCACAGCCGCTGGGCGGGGATTGTCTGTGAGCCCCGCGCTGGGGGCGGGGCTTCAGGGAGAGACCCAGCCCCATAGGCAGACTGGGGTAGGGAGATACTGGGGGAAGGGATGAGGGGATGGGGAGAGGGAGAGACCCACCCCCCATAGACCCTTAGGGGCAGGGAGATATTGGGGTCAGGAGGAGAGGGGGTTGGCAGAGACCCAGCCTGGGGTGCAGGGGAAATGGGGTGGGGTGCAAGGAGCTGGGGGAGAGAAGAGACACATGTGGGGGGGGAGTGAAATGTTGGTCCAGGGAATCTGAGTCACTCCCAGGACATCGTGTGCAGGGGGGAGCACGGAGGCAGGGAGAGAGCCCCAGCCCCAGCCCCACAGAGCCCCAGAGGGATATTGGGGGCAGGGGAGGGGATGGAGGGGGGAGAGACCCAGCCCCATACACCCCTAGAGGCAGCGGGATATGGGGGGGTAGGAGAGGGGATGGCAGAGGAGACACCCATCTCCATAGACCCCCAGAGGCAGGAAATGAGGGGAGAAGTGGGGCGGGAGGGATCCAGCCCTATAGACCTGTAGGGGCAGGGAGATATTGGGGGCAGGAGGGGAGAAGGGGGGTTGGCAGAGACCCAGCCCGGGGTGCAGGGAAATGGGCTGGTTTAGAGGGAACTGGGGAGGAGAAGAGACACAGGACAGGACACATATTGGGACAGGGAAACTGACTCACTCCGAATACATGCAGAGCGGGGCAGGGCGGAGGCAGATCATGCTGGTCCCAGGGTAATTTCGGGGGGTTCTGATTCCCCACTCAGCTGGGGGGCTCCCCTCTGGGCTGAGGAGCCCTGGGGTGGGGCGGGTGCAGGGGCTGTGTGTGTGTGTCAGGCTGGGGGAGCTGCCTGGGCAGAGGGGCTGGAACTGGGGGGGCTGCAGCAGCCCCTGGCTTCACGTGGTTTCCATCACACCCAGGGGTTACAGTTGGTTCAGTGGCTCAGCACCCCCCACTATACAGATTGTTCTGGCACCACTGGCCTAGGGTCACGGTCTAGTGCTCAGTGCCTGCCTGGCTCTCCTAGAGCAGGGCGAGCGCCCAGCTCTCCTGGGGCAGGGCTGGCGAGAGCTCTGGACAGATACTAACAGCGCCGGGGAGCCTGGATGAATATTAGTTGGACAGAGGAGCCTGGAGCAGTTTATCAGAGAGCAGAAATGAATCCCAAACACAGCGCTGGAGCTGCAGTGCTCGGGGTGTGGGCCTGGGTCTCCTGCACAGTCTCCCTGCCCCCCCTCGTGGCATAACAAGTTCCCTGCGGAGAAGCAGAGGTGCGGGAACGAGGGCTGCGGCGGGGGCTGCAGCACCCCCATGTCTCACTGTGCAAAGCTCCAGGTGCTGTGGGAACAAAGCCAGCATTATTGTGCGATTCCAGAGAACCCCGGAGCTGTGCTGCCCCTGTGCAGTGTGAGCGGGAATTGCACGTTTTCACACTGCTTGTGAACACCAGGGCCCGTGCAACCATTTAGGCAAACTAGGCGGCCACCTAGGGCGCCTAGTGGTTGGAGGCGTCTAAAAGCCCCCTCAGGCGAGGAGGTGGAGCGAAGGTGAGCTGGGTGGGGGGGCGCGCGGGGAGGGCTGTCCGCAGTAACGGGGCAATGGGGGCGCACAGGGGAACAGCTCCCCACCCCAGCTCACCTCCGCTCTGCCTCCTCCGCCGAGCACACAGCCCAGCTCTAAGTCTCCTCCAGTCGGCGTCGCAAGCCTGGGCGGGGAGGAGAATTAGAGCGATGCCGGGGTGCTCAGTGGAGGGGGTGGAGCCGAGGTGAGCTGGGGCGGGCTCCCCAGGCAGGGTTAGCTGCCGCAGGCAGGGGCAGCAGGTTATATCTGTGTGCGGTGCCCGGGCTCCAGGAATATTCAGGGCTGGGGGCCCTGCTCCAGCAATATTTGGAGCTGGGTCTCTCCCCTGGCCCTGAGCCTCCCCAATGCCCCAAACCCTCATCCCCAGCCAGAGCCCTCATCCCCCTGCACCCTAATCCTCTGCCCCAGCCAGAGCCCCCCTGCACAGCATGAACCCCTCATCCCCCCGCACCCTAATCCTCTGCCCCAGCCCTGAGCCCTCATCCCCCGCACCCGAAACCTCTGCCCCAGCCCTGAGCCCCCCTGCAGCATGAACCCCTCATCCCCCCGCACCCTAATCCTCAGCCCCAGCCCTGAGCCCCCCCGTGCAGCATGAACCCCTCATCCCCCCGCACCCTAATCCTCTGCCCCAGCCCTGAGCCCCCTGCAGCATGAATCCCTCATCCCCCCGCACCCTAATCCTCAGCCCCAGCCCTGAGTCCCCTCCTGCATCATGAATCCCTCATCCTCAGCCCCACAGCCCTCACCCCTGTATTCCCTCCTATCCCCAAACTCCCTCCCCACAAGGTGCACCCCTCCCCCTTCCCACATACCCCTTCCCAACCCCAAACTCCATCCCAAAGCCTGCACCCTTCACCCCCTCCTGCACACCCACCCCCTGCCCCAGCCCAGAGCCTGCACCCAGCACCCAAACTCCATCCCAAAGCCTGCACCCCTCCTGCACCCTAATCCCCAGCCCAGGATCTGCACCCCAGACCTCCCCCTCCCGAGCCTCCTCCCAGAGCATTAGGCAGGTGGGAGCAGAGTTTGGGGGGGCAGAGTTGGGGGGCGGGTTCTGGGCACCACCAAAATTTCTACAAACTTGCCACCCATGTCCGCAGGAGGTCTCCCCAGGCAGGGTTAGCTGCCGTGGCAGGGGGTGGGGTGGGGAGGAAGTCTCCCCAGGCAGGGTTAGCTGCCACGGGGGGATGGGGGGAGTAGTTGCTGCAGGGGGGCTCCCCGGGTGGGGGGCTGAGTTAGCTGCGGGGGGTGGGGGAACGGACAGACGAGGTTAGCTGGGTGGGAGGGTGCAAGGTGGAAGTTTCACCTAGGGCCCAAAACTTCCTTGCACCCGCTCTAGGGCTTTCCGCACCCTGACAGGCTGATTAGGGCACCTGCAGCCAATCAAGGCAGAGCTAATCAGGGCACCTGGGTTTAAAAAGGAGTCACTTCAGTTTGTGGTGTGCGTGTGAGGAGCTGGGAGCAAGAGGTGCAAGGAGCTGAGGCTGAGGCTGTGGCTGTGGCTGTGCTGTGCTGCTGGAGGACTGAGGGGTACAAGTGTTATCAGACACCAGGAGGAAGGTCCTGTGGTGAGGATAAAGAAGGTGTTTGGAGGAGGCCAGGGGGGAAGTAGCCCAGGGAGTTGTAGCTGTCATGCAGCTGTTACAGGAGGCACTCTAGACAGCTGCAATCCACAGGGCCCTGGGCTGGAACCCGGAGTAGAGGGCAGGCCTGGGTTCCCCCCAAACCTCCCAACTCCTGATCAGACACAGGAGGAGTTGACCCAGACTGTGGGTTCCACCAGAGGGGAAGATCACTGAGGTGAGCAAATCTGCCAATAAGCGCAGGACCCACCAAGGTAGAGGAGGAACTTTGTCGCAGCCTCTAATTGTGGCGTTTTTAAACGGTCTGCATGTTGCTTGTGGGCTCCTAACACTTGCCACAGCAGCTCCTTTTAACTTCCATTCAACCATCTGTATTTATGCCGATAGGTCGACTTTAGGTCTTTAACTTTGATTGGTAGCTGAGAAGATGGTATATCGGACAGAAACCCGTTCGACAAACCTCTTCATTTCCTTGTTATTTCCTGACTTCTTTATTCATCACCTTTTCCTTATTTCCCAGCAGATTGACTAGATCTGGGTGCTAGCAGGGGGACCTGACGGGCTCCTTATTTTCTGATTTCTTTCGGAAGCATTGAACTTGCCAGGGCACAGTCAGATTCTGGATGCTCATGTAAATGTAACACCTCGTGCTCAGCTTTAGTTCTGTTTCTCAGCTCTTTTGGAAAATCGATCTTTAGTCTGACATGTAGCATCCTTGCATTAGGAGATGGCTAATTAATAAGACCATAAACCTTGGCAATCAAATGGAACCTGAAGTCCACAGAAGAGCCCGAAAGGCCCTTGGGGAGTGGAGTGCAAGTTGAGGAAGACTTCCCTGCCCAGCTTCTCTCTCAATTCTCGTTTTCCTGTATTGAGAGCAAAAGTCGGGAATCAGCTCAGGGTAGAGTTATACCATGTGTGTGCAGTGGTGAGACAAGAAACTGGACTGGTATGGAGCAAAACTCTTGTGTGTGCCTGACGACTGTATGTTTGAGAAGGAGCAGAAAAGAGCATTGGGGCTGCGGGATAGCGCTTGCATAGGCTTTCTTTGGCCGGTTTTGCTGTAAGAGTTAACAGTGAGAGATTGTTAGTCACAGGTCAGTGGGTGGGTTTATGCAAATTAGGAGCATACAAGGAAACCAGCAAGAGGAAGGAGGCTGAAAGACTTCTCTGTCTTTGAACAGAATTGTGTGTTAAGAGCTCTTGCTTTGAATTCTTCCAGTGGAGTCATTTCGGGGAAGTGATCATCAGTTAGTTACCTAGTTATCAAAGTGTCGTGAATGGTGTTTGGTGCGTGTCTGGGAGCTCCTCGGGCTGAAGTAGAAAGCAGTGGGGGAAGAGTGGCTGCCTACTATCTGATTCTCCCAGCATTGCTTCTCCGTTCTTTAAGCTCAGATGGGGTGAGTAGTCTCTTGGTTTATCCAAGGCTGTGATCAAGTGTCTTGATGTTTTTGGTCTTTTGGTCTCAAGATGAAAACCTTGTCTGTGTCTTGAGAATCTTGAGGTAAAAAATTATCTAAGTTGTATCTGTTCTTATCAGTTTAATTTTTTCTGATATGAGATACATACTGAGGGGACCTGATAATGCCCCAAAAAATAGATCCTGCAGTTCTTGCACCACAGCCCAGGGAGCCAACCCCTGTCCAGAAGCACTCCGCTGATCTGCACAGGCTCCCAGCTATAGTAGCCCCTAGGGTCCCAGGGACATGCCGAGCCAGAAAGTCCAGAGACCAAGGTGCTGCTGCAAGCAGCTCCCACATCCCAAAACCAACGGAGCGAGACCCCACCACGCGGGGGAGCAGGCGTCACGCTCCCCAGCTGCCAGCAGACCGCCCTGCTATCCGCCTGCCGCCAGACAAACTCCCGGATACTCATCAACAACCACAGCCTGAGAAACCTCTCCCTGATGACCAGCAGCTGCAAGGAGCCGACCCGACTGCCGAGCGCCAGCTGCCACAGGAAGATCACCCCCCACCGCCGGAGGAACCTGCAGCCTCGCAATGGCTAATCCCAGCTGGAGCCCGTTCCCGCCCACCTCAACTGCCGGAGGAAACGCCCACTGATCAACCGCTACTCCCCATGGGTAAGTGCCCCACTACACCCCAGCCCTGGACCCCGTGGGGGGACCCCCCACAGCCCCGCTATTGGGAATTCCCTGCACTGCACCGCTGCTGCAGGGGCTACCTGGGGAACCCCACCGCGTGCTCAGGCCACTGCCTGAGACGCGGAAGAGTCCCTGCCCCAAGCCCCGCCACGTGCCCCAGCTGCTGCCGCCCGGGCAGTCGGGGGAGCCCCCCGGCGTGCCGCTCCTACTCGGGCCACCGGGGGACCCCTGCCCCACGCCCCGGCCGCCTCCACCCGAGCTGCCGGGGGTTCCCAGCCCCACGCCCCGGCTGCCGCCGCCTGAGCAGCCCGGGGAGCCCCTCGGCGTGCCTCCGCCGCCGCCGCCCGGGGATCCCAGCCCCACGCCCCGGCGACCGCCGCCCGGGGATCCCAGCCCCACGCCCCGGCTGCCGCCGCCTGAGCAGCCTGGGGGGCCCCGCGGCGTGCTCCCGCTGCCGCCGCTGCTGGGGCCGCCGGGGGACGCCTGCCCCGCATCCCAGCTGCCGCCGCCGCTCGGGCTGCCCGGGGACTCCTGTTCCCTGCCCCGGCGGCCGCTGCCCGAGCCGCTGGGGGATCCCAGCTCCACGCCCCGGCTGCCACTGCCCAGGACTCCGGGGGACTCCTGCCCCGCGTCCTGGCTGCCGGCGCCGCTCTGGCGGCCTGAGGTGTCCGGCCACATGCTCCAACTGCTAACGGCTGAGCCGCCGGGGGATCCCTGCCCCACGCCCCAGCCGCCTGTGCAGCCTGGGGAGCCCTGTTACATGCTCTGGCCGGAGCAGCCGGGGAATCCCTGCCCCACGCCCTGGCTACTGTTGCCCGAGGGGCTCTGCCGCACGTTCCTGCCATCGCCTCTCTGGCCGGGGGATCCCTGCCCCCTGCCCTGGCTGCTGCTGCCCGAGCGGCACGGTGAGCCTCGCGGCGTGCCTGGGCTGCCGCCGCCCTACCCGTCGGGATACTCCGGTCGGGAGCCCCAGCCGCCGCCACTCGTGGCGCCTGGGGAGCCCCTTGATGTTTTTCAGCAACCAGGAGTCTGCCCCCCCGCGAACGTGCCGCTCCAGACCCCGCGAGACCTGACCGCCGACCGCCCCAACTGCCAAGAGACGCCTCCCCTGTCCTCCTGCGCTCACCGACCACACTCCCCGCACCCCAGGAGCCCCAGCCGCTGCGAGATGACCCCCCCCTGTTCTCCTGCAATGGCCAGACACGCCTCCTGCACCCCAGGAGCCCCAGCCGCTGCGAGATGACTCCCCTGTTTTTCTGCGATGGCTGGACACGCCTCCTGCACCCCAGGAGCCCCAGCCGCTGCGATATGACTCCCCCATCCTCCTACGGCCATCGGACACGCCTCCTGCACCCCAGCAACCCCCGCCGCCGAGGGGCAACCCCCTGCAGGACACCCACACCTCCCAGGAACTCCAGACACTGGGAGGAACCCCAAGTACTCCCGGGACACAGCTACTGCTGGAGGACGCCCCCCCACCCACCAGCCATGTGACGGAGGATGACCAGGAGGGCCCTAACGCTCCACAAAATGGCTGCTCCACCCCAGACACCGTCTACCTCCAATACCCCCTCACCACAGACGCGCTCATCTGCCCCGTCTGCCTGCTGTCTCGACGCTTTCCTCGCCTCGGAGGGCTCACCAGACACCTGAGGAGATGCCACGGCCGGTCCACCGCCTTCAGCTGCGCCCTCTGCAGCCTGCCCTTCGAGTCTCAGAAGAAATGCAAGGCGCACCAGGCCAGCTGCAAGAAGGTCCGCACAACAACAACTCCGGTTCCGGTCCCCCGCCACCCTGTGCCCCAGCCCACTACTCCTGCGCCAAAAAGAGGCAGAGCGACCCTGCCGACTGCCGCCCAGAAACCCACTCCAGCCCCTGAGCTGGTGGACCAGGGCACTGCCGCCAAAACGACGACTACCGCAACGGGAAACATCGACTGAGCCCCTACCAACTGGAATCCCTTCACATCCACTCAAGTCGCCCGGAAGCTCTCTGAACTAAGGCGTCTCAGTGCCCCCTGCAACCAATATGACCCCGCCCCAAGAAGGGCCAGCGCTCCGCCACGTGTGGCCACCCGAGACCCTGCCGCCAGAGGCACCAGTGCTGGCTACCGGCACACCCTGTGGGCACCAGCCACAAGGGTCACCAACGCAACTCCTCGGCCTGCCCTGCGAACCTCACCCACCGGAGGAGCAGGGACCACTCCTCAGACCGCCCCACACACTGCTACCGCTGAAGGCCCCACCGCTACGACCAGACCACAGCACCAGACCCCCATCGCCAGACAGACCGGCACGGCCCCAAGAGAAGCCAGGCCAACCCCGACCACCAGACGGTCACACGCTCCCACAGCAACCCCTCGGACGACGGCTGCAGGCGGAAGTCCAGGCACCACCCCTACACCCACCGATCCGAACCAAGCCACGCCATCAACCAGCAATGCTAATACCCCTCCGGCGCCTATGCCTCAGGGGCCGACCGAGTGGTCCCCCGAGCCGCAAACGAGGCTACCCGTCGACCAAACTGCAAACACACTACCCACGCAGGCCGAGGACCACGAGGACCGGCGGTCGACGACTAGGCCAACCACGCCCTGGCAGGCCACCTGGATCGAGAAGCTCCAAGCAGCAGCCTCCTTTGAGGAATTCGACCTTCTCGTCGACAGGCTCACCCACGAGCTGTCGGCAGAGATTGCCTCCAAGAGGACGCCTAACCAGGAGACCACCCAGCCTGCCTTCAGACGACCTGCCCCGAATCGCGGCACCTCCACCAGAGGAACCGGAAGAAGGAATGCCAGCCATCACTACAACCCGGCAGCAGCTTCAAGGATCCAGAAGCTGTACAGATCAAACCGCCTCAAGGCCGTAAGAGAGGCCCTCAACGGCCCCCCGTCATACTGCATGATCCCGCCCGAACGCCTCTACCGCTACTTCCTCGGAGTATTCGGCGGCACACCCAGGAACGACGCGCAGCGCCCGGAGTGCCTTCGTCCGCTGCCCCGCGTCACCAACGCAGATGGCCTAGAGGCTGACTTCACTCCGAAAGAGGTGACGGCGAGACTCTCCAGAACCAAAAACACCACGCCCGGAAAAGATGGCATCCCCTACAGCCTCCTCAAGAAGCGAGACCCCGGCTGCCTCGTGCTCTCCGGCATCTTTAATTTGTGTCGGCGCTTTGGCCGGTCTCCCACCTCCTGGAAGAAGGCCATGACGGTCCTGATACATAAGAAGGGCGAGCGAGACGACCCCAGAAACTGGAGACCCATCTCCCTCTGCTCTGCGATGTACAAGCTATACGCCAGCTGCCTGGCAGCCAGAATCACGGAGTGGGCGACGACCGGGGGAGCCATCAGCCCGGCCCAGAAGGGCTTCATGCCGTCTGAGGGGTGCTACGAACACAACTTCCTGCTCCAGACCGTCCTCCAGACGACCAAGAGGGCGCGGAAACAGTGCGCGATAGTGTGGCTCGACCTGACCAACGTCTTCGGGTCCATCCCCCACCACCACATCTTTAGCACACTATGGGAGTTCGGGATGCCGGAGACCTTCCTTCACCTGATCCGGGAACTCTACGAGGGCTGCAGCACCACCATCCGCTCGGTGGAAGGGGAGACAGCCGAGATCCCCATCTGCAGCGGCGTGAAGCAGGGCTGCCCCTTCAGCCCCATCATCTTCAACCTCGCCATTGAGCCGCTCCTGCGGGCGATCTCCGATGGCACCGACGGCTTCGACCTACACGGCGAGAGGGTGAGCATCTTGGCCTACGCGGACGACCTGGTCCTGACCGCAGACGACCCCGAGAGGCTCCAGGGCATGCTCGACACCATCGGGAGAGCCGCGGACTGGACAGGACTCTGCTTCAACGCCAAGAAGTGCGCATCCCTCCACGTTGACGGGAGCAAGAGGGACTCGGTGCTGACGACAGAGTTCCTCGTCCAGGGCGAGCCCATCATTCCCCTGGTGGAGGGGCAGGCTTACCAGCACCTCGGCACGCCGACGGGCTTCCGCGTCCGGCAGACCCCCGAGGACACCATCCGGGAGATCCTGCAGGACGCCGCCAAGATCGACGCATCCCTGCTGGCGCCATGGCAAAAAATCAACGCCCTCAACACCTTCCTGATCCCCCGCATCGCTTTTGTCCTGAGAGGGTCTGCCGTGGCAAAGGTGCCCCTCAACAAAGCGGACAACATCATCCGGCAGCTGGTGAAGAAGTGGCTGTCCTTACCCCAAAGAGCCAGCAACGAGCTCGTCTATATCGTCCATCTGCACGGGGGCGCCAACGTCCCCCGCATGGGAGACCTCTGCGACATTGCGGTCGTCACGCACGCCTTTCGCCTCCTGACGTGCCCGGATGCCACAGTTAAGAACATCGCGACGACCGCCCTGCGCGCCGCCACCGCGAGGTGAATCGGCAGACCCCCCTCCGACCAAGACGTGGCCACCTTCCTGAGCGGCTCCCTGGATGGAGAATTCGGCCCGTTCAGGGGCGACGTCGCCTCGCTGTGGACCCGCGCCCGCAACGCCACCCGCCGACTGGGAAAGCGACTGGGCTGCCGCTGGATATGGAGCGAAGATCGGCGGGATCTAGGAGTCCTGATACCGCAGATCGGGATGGAGGACAACACTATCGTCAGCCCTGGAGCCAGAGGCATGCTGGAGAGGTCGCTGAAGGCCGCCATCCGCGCGCTCTCTGTGGACACCCTGAAGAAAAAGCCGGACCAGGGCAAGGCTTTCGAGGTCACCAGCAAGTGGGACTCCAGCAACCACTTCCTCCCCTCAGGCAGCTTCATCCGTTTCGCCGACTGGCGGTTCATACACCGCGCCCGGCTGAACTGTGTCCCCCTCAACGGAGCCATCCGCCACGGGAACCCGGACAAACGCTGCCGGAGGTGCGGGTACGCCATGGAGACCTTGCCCCACGTCCTGTGCAGCTGCAGGCCCCACGGCAGAGCCTGGCAGCTGCGCCACAACGCCGTCCAGGACCGCCTGGTGAAGGCCATCGCCCCGCACCTGGGAGAGATCGCTGTCAATCGCGCCATCCCCGGCACCGACAGCCCGCTGCGCCCGGACATCGTCATCACGGATGAGGACCGGAAAAAGATCATCCTCGTCGACGTGACGATCCTGTTCGAGAATAGGACCACGGCCTTCTGCCAAGCCCGAGCCCGCAAACTCGAAAAGTATGCTCCCCTGGCTGACACCCTGCGAGCAAAGGGCTATGAGGTCTACACCGATGCTCTGATCGTTGGGGCCTTGGGTGCCTGGGACCCCCTTAATGAGTGCGTGCTGCGGACCTGTGGGGTGGGCCGTCGCTACGCGCAGCTCATGAGACGCCTAATGGTCTCGGACGCTATTCGGTGGTCCAGAGACATTTACACAGAGCACGTCACCGGCCACCGTCAATACCAAGAGTGAGCCGGCGTGACTCCACGCACCCACAAGGGGGAAGAGACCTGTAAACTTCGCCTGTTGGACTTTATCCCTTGAGCCCTGAACCAGCCAAACTGAACTCTGCCCTGTGAGGGGCACCCTATCACCATTACCCAGTCCGCTCATTTATTCATGCCCACGACTATCCGTAACCTGTTTGTATGAGTGATGTGCCCTCACTGCTTGCTGGCTGTACCTTGAACCCACCCACCATATACCCCGCATTGGGGACATGACAGACTGTGTATATGTATATGCTGTCCAATACCCAAACGCTAACATCCCCCTACAACCTGTATGTTAGCCCAATGACACAATAACTGACGCTTCAAACACTTTGTATAGTTTATTTTTAAATATTCTCTAATAAACTTTAAATCTGTTCTTATCAGTTTAATATCTGATAAGTCCTTTATTTAAGGACTGTATATTAAATTGATTTTTGAAACAAGGGGATGGAATAGGAGCTTGCTCTGTCCACCCCATGCATTGACCTGGTATTGCACTATTTCCAGGACCAGTGCCTCTCCTTTTGGGGAGAATTGTGTGGTTAAAAAAGCAGAATAAGATTCACTCTAAAGATGCTGATTTGAGAAGATTTTTTTTAAGTAGTTGGAAAATCAGGTCTCTTTAGCACTTAGGTTCTTCATAACAACATATTGTTAAAATTCCTTGGGAGTGTTTTCTGAGTCTACAGCTGTGAGTTTCTTTGTCTTGCTGGAAAATTGTTTTAAAAGCTGAGATTCTTCTGTTTGCTGTGAGTTTTTTCAACAATATGAGGGACGAATGCTTTCCAGACTGAGGGTCTGTTTGGGAGATGGTTGGGGGTGGGGGTGGGGGGGGAACACAGATTGGTAATATTCGAGGTCACATGTATATCAATAACTAGATGAGTTACACAGACTTCTCCCCACCCAGCCTACGTTCCATGTATCTTGACTGAGCCTGCCGCCCACCATCCCAGAGCAGAAGCCTGAAGCCTGAGCCCCACCGCACGTGGGGAGGAGGGGAACTCCAGCTGGTTGCCTGCTCCTGCAGTGTTTGTGACTCCGGAAGAGGGTAGGGACCAGCCCCTGCAGGCAGTCGGGGGGAAGAGCCACTGCTTTGCTGCCCCTGACTCCCCCTCAATTACAGCCCGGGAGGCTGTGGCCACAATAAAAGCCCCTGGTGGCCACATTTGAGAAATGTTGGAGCCTCACAGTAAACAAATCCCATCAGGTTTGTCACACCCTGTCCCCCACCCTGGGGATTTCCTGCCCTCTCCCACCCAGACCAACCTCCCTGGAAGTTCCCACCCCCTATGTATTTACTGCCTTTTCTCTCTGCCAAGGGAACCCGCCAGCAACTCCCTGATAATCCCTCCCTCACCTGGCTCCACGGCAGCCATTTCCCTTCCCCTGCCCCTGGGAGGACGGAATGAGCTGGAGCAAAACATGGATGTTGCGCTGCAGCCTGTTAGGGCAAAAAGGGCAACTGGGGACATGTCAGAACAGGAAATAATTTCCCAGCACAATTCCCCCCAGGCTCTTTCCCTGCACACGGATATTCTAGCTTGTCCTGCATGGGACAGAAACATCCAAATCTAGGGCTGTCAATTAATCGCAGATAACTTACGCAATTAACTTTAAAAAAATCATGATTAATCTCAGTTTTAATCACACCGTTAATAGAATACCAGTTGAAATTTATTATATTTTGTTCTTCTACATATTCAGATATATTGATTTCAATTACAACATAGAATACGAAGTGTACAGTGCTCACTATATATAGTTATATTACAAATATTTACACTGTAAAATATAAAGTACTGTAGTGCAATCTCTTTATTATTGAAGTGCAACTTGCATATGTAGATGTTGTTGTTGTTGCATAAGTGCTCTCAAAACCAAAACAATGTAAAACTTTAGAGTCCAGTCAGTCCTACTTCTTGTTCAGCCAATCGCTAAGACAAACAAGTTTGTTTACATTTACTGGAGATAATGCTGCCCGTGTCTTATATACGTCACCTAAAAGTGAGAACAGGCTCTCTCATGGCACTTTTGTAGCCAGCGTTGCAAGGTATTAACGTGCCAGATATGCTAACATCCATATGCCTTCATACTTCAACCACCATTCCAGAGGACATGCTTCCATGCTGATAACGCTCGTTAAAAAAATAATGCATTAATTTGTGACTGAAGACCTTGATGAAGAACTGTATGTCCCCTGCTCCATGGTTTTATCCGCATTCTGCCATATATTTCGTTTTATGGCAGTCTTGGGTGATGCCCCAGCACATGTTGTTCACTTTAAGAACACTTTCACTGCAAATTTGACAAAACACAAAGAAGGTATAACATGAGATTTCTAGAGATAGCTACAGCGCTCGACCCAAGGTTTAAGAATCTGAAGAGCCTTCCAAAATCCAAGAGGGACGAGGTGTGAAACATGTTGTCAGAAGTCCTCAAAGAGCAACACTCTGATGCAGACACTGCAGAACCTGAACCACTAGACAGGAAAATCAATCTTTGGTTGGTGGCATCTGACTCAGATGAGGAATATGAAGGTACTTTGGATCGTTATCGAGCAGTACCTGTCATCAGCATGGAAGCATGTCCCTGGCCTCTGATTGCTAGAAGCTGGGAGGGGAGAACAGGGGCTGGAGCTCTCCATGGCCGCCTGGTCTGGTCACTCCCTCTGCAGCCCATAGCCAGGGCCAGCCTTAGGGGTGGGTGCCACCAGGGAATTGCCCAGGGGTACCATGGTCAAGGGCGGTGCTGTACGGTGGCAGAGAGGCGTGTGCTGCCGGTGTAAAGTCAGAAACTGCTCCCGGCTGGCAGGGGAGTGCTGCTTGGGGTGGTGCCCAGATTTCTCCCTGCTCCCTCCCGGCATAGGAACATGGGGGGAGGGAGGGGGAGAGAAGGGGGAGAGAGCGGTGATGAGCGGCTACTGCTCCCCCCAATGTTCCTCCGTGCCCCCCTAGGGGGCTGTGAGGGGGGAGCAAGGAGCAACATCAGGGCTCCCTGCATCCAGGTCACCTTCCCCACCTGGGCTGCATAAGTGGAGGACAGAGGGAGCAAAAAGCCTTTGTGAGCTCAGCATACACAAGCCAGGTAAAGATTAACACGCACACCCAGCCCAGCCAAAGTGGGAGCTTCTCCCACTTCCCGGCCACAGGCCCACGGGTCTCATGGATGGAGGAGTTTGGTGGGCTGTGGGGGCCCCTGAAGGACTAGCTCAGCGTGTGAATGAGTGACTGGGATGTATGTGGGGGCCGGACTGCGGGTTGGGGTGTCCAGGGGGACCCATGGGAAGGGACTAGGGGGATTAGGGATCGAGGAGGGTGGGGTTACCAAGGTACATTGTGGGAATGTGGGATTTAGAGAGCCCAGAGTGGATGGGTGGGGGCGGGTTGGAGACCCCACAGTGGCTGAAAAGGGGAACCCGGCAGGTTGGGGGGCAGCAGAGATTGGAGATGAGGAACCTCACACCCTGGGGATGGACTGGGGGAGGGGGGGGATGGGAAAGTGGGGCCCAGCCATGGAGAAATGGGCTGGAGGCAATTAGGGGCGGGGCGCTGAGGGGGGAGAGGGAGGAAGAGGAGGAAGGGGGGTGGGGTGAGAGGAGGCGGTCGGGGGCAGGGTGGTGGGGAGGCTGAAGGGGCAGAGCGGACAGGGTGGGGGAGGGGACGCTGGGGGCGGGGCTGGCGGGAGGGTCACAGCGGGGGGGGGAGGGGTGAAGCCCTTTCACTCCGCGCTGCCTCTGCCCGGCATTCGAATCCCAACGGCCGCAGCGCACGCCCAGGGAGGGGGGGGCAGCGAAGCCTCGGGGCGAGTGAACCGGGGCCTCCCCCCACGCGCCGAGTCTCTGTCCCGCGCTCTCTCCGCCAATCAGGGAGCGGGGAGGGGCGCGGCGAAGTGACGAGTTACGGCCCCTCCTCCAATAGAGGCCGCGTGTGAGAGAGAGAGAGAGAGAACTACGCTTCCCAGAGTGCACCGGGAGGGGGCGTTGTCTGAGCAACTGTCCGTCACTTCCGCTCTGAGACGAGCCAGGAACTACAACTCCCAGCCTGCCCCGGGGCGCCTCCGTCCTCTCCAGCCCGGGTAAGGGCGGGTCCCTGGGTCAACCTGACACCTCCCCCCCATGCAACTCCTCATCCCCGCCCCGCCCCCCAGAGAGCCCCGGCCCCGCCCCCGCCCCCCCCCCCCCGTGCAGGGTATGACGCTGCCCCGCGCAGGAACGTGCTGCGCCGCTTCGCCCCTTTTCCCCCCGCACAAAGCGGCTGGTCGGGGCGGGGGCGGGGCCGGGTCTGCCCGGGGGCTGGATCCACGTGTTCCCGGCGCCCCTACGTGTCACCCCCCCAACTTCCCCCAGCCCCGCCCCCCTCCCCGGGTGAGCCTGGCTCCAAAGCCACGCCCGGTTGCTGCGCTGTGCCGGGTTGTGATGGGAAATTGTCCAAGCTGGCCCAGGAGAGACGTGTGTGTCCCTGCTGCCCCCTGCTGGTGGGGCTGAGCCCTGCTCGTGTGTGTGTGTGTGTGTGTGTGTGTGTGTGTGTGTGACACTGTTTGTATCAGTGTGTTGCTGGCTAACCAGTAGGAAATGGCTTAGCACGATTTTGTATCCTGCAGCAAGTGAGTGACTGACGCACACTGACGCACAAAGACACTCACACAATCCCAAGAACACTCACACACAACACACCCAGAGGGACATGCTAGCTCAACCCCCAAAGAGAGAAACAATCACATCCCCAGCCGCACTCACAATCACCCCCCCACACCATAATATTTGCAATCGTGCTCAGAGACACAACCGCACACAGTTCACTCCCACTGCTCCAAATACAAGGACCTCCTGCCCCACACAGCATGTGCCAAGGCCTGTGGAACTCACTGCCACTGGACAGCTACCAATGAGAATGATCCCCTCATGCTGGATCATCTGCTTGGCCCCCTGCCCCCTCTCGGGGTGCGCTGTGCGGCGTGGCTGGGGATTGTGCAATGGCCCAGCACCAGGCAACGCAGAACAGACACCACACGCCCTGCCCCACCTCACCTGAGCTGCTCTCCAGGTGCATCGGAGTCCAGTGCCCCACACCTGGGCCCTCCTGCCCCAGAGGGGGTGAGCTGCAGCCCCTGCCACACTCTGCAGAGGGGAGAAGGGTCAGGCCAGCCAGCCGTTGTAAGATGGGGAAATCACCATCGGGGTCAACGGTATGGGGGCTGTGACATACAGAGAAACAGTTGTCGCGCTGGCAGAGGGCAGCAGAGCACACACACAATTGCAAACATACACGAACACATGCATGAATCCAGCCACACACACACAATTGCTAATATACACAAACACCCGCACAAATCCAGCCAACACCAACACAAGCCTGGGAGCCAGGGGAGCAGAGCAGGCTGAGGCTGGGTCACTCCACTTCCCGCAGGAAGTAGCCAGCCCCCCTGGTCCCACGATGGCCTGGGACCAGCCCCCTTCTGCTTCCCCCCACGCAGGCCTGGGGCCCCAGCCTGCTCTGCTCCCCTGGCTCCCAAGCTTGGCGGGGGGGGACCGCCCCACAGTACTCGCCGGTGGCGTGGCTGGGAGCCAGGGGAATGGACCAGGCTGGGGCTGGGTCACTCCACTTACCATGCAGTGAGTTCAGGGGCGGGGGCCAAGAGGAAGAGCCAGGCAGCCCCCCTGCAGCAGCTCCCCACCCCAGCTCACCTCCGCTCCGCCTTCTCCCCTGAGCACGCCGGCGCCGCTCCACTTCTCCCGCCTCCCAGGCTTGCGGTGCCAATCAGCTGTTTAGTGCAGCAAGCCTGGGAGGGGAGGAGAATCAGAGCAGGGGCGGCGTGCTCAGGGGAGAAGATGGAGCAGAGGTGAGCTGGGACAGGGAGCGGTGCCCCTGCACACACCCCCCCACCCCCGTTACTTGCTGTGGGCAGCCCTCCCCCCGCACCTCCCCCAGCCCCCTGCCCCAGCTCACCTCCACTCCCCCGCCTCCCCTGAGTGCGATTTTTGGTGCCCCCAACCACTTGGCACCCTGGGCGGCCGACTAGTTGGCCTAGTGGTTGCACCGGCCCTGGCCACTGCCTGTCAGCAGGATTCCTCCTCCTCCTCCTCAGGGAGATTAAATCTCTGCACCTAGACAGCCGGTCCGTCCGCTGCACCCCAATCCCCCATGGCTGAGCCTCCCTGCCAAAGCCCTGCACCTGGCTCCAGAGAATTAAGTCTCACATCTCACTGGGAACTCGAATTCTTGTGCCCAGAGAGTCTCGGCCCCCCACAGTAGCTGACCTGAGAAACACAGTGTCTGCAAAAGCAGCAAAGAGTCGTGTGGCACCTCACAGACTAACAGATGTATTGGAGCATGAGCTTTCGTGGGTGAACTCCCACTTCGTCGGATGCGTCAGTGTCTGCCTTTTCCAAAAAAGTGCCTGGAGGACCTTTTCCTATGTGATCACGTGGCCTAATGGATAAGGCGTCTGACTTCAGATCAGGCGATTGAGGGTTCGAGTCCCTTTGTGGTTGTGCTTGTGCAGTTTTACCTTTGGGCTGAAAGTCCTGCTCCCTTCAAGGCTGGAACCTCTTCTTGGCCACTCAGGCCAATGCTCTGGCTTCAGCTAGAGCCCCGGGAAGGAGTTGGGGGTTGGGTGTCACAAAGGCTGGGGCATGAGCCCCAGGTGCTTCCAGTCTCACCTTTGCCCTTCCTGACTTGCCAGAGAAAATGGGTGGCTGCCCGGGCTAGCGTGTGGAGCAGTTTCCCTCTTCCAAATGTGCACCTGTCCCTGTGCTGGAGGGGGTTTGCTACATGGAGCCTGGGTGTTTCTCTGCTTCTCGCCAGCTGGGAAAAAATCTCCTGCCCCACTGCCAAAGTGAGCATGGAGAGTGGGAACAGTAAGAGGCGCCACCAGGGGGGCTGGCCCTGCTTTCCTACCTTCTTCTGATGTTGGCCACAAAGCATCAGCAGCCTTCCCACATGCTGGTCTGCGGTTGGCCTTCAGTGGGGTTTGGCATGGCAGGGAGCAGCCTGGCTGGGTGTTTTTGTGCCTGTCTGAAGGCCACACCTAGGCATGGTCCTGCCCTTCTCTGGCCCTGACCTCAGTTGTTCTGTGGCTTTTAAGCCTTCCCTTGGAGCCGTCAGCACCAGCCGCCTCTGCTCTAGGTGCCCAGAGGAGGAGAGGTGCTGGGCTCTGTGACGAAGTGGGGGATTTTCTTAGGGTTTTCTGTGTTTTCCAGTGGGTTGCATGCACAGGGAGTGGGACTCAGTGTCCCCAGGTGTTACTGGTTTAACGAGGTGAGGGGAGAGGGAGTTTGTTGTTACAGAGGATCAGAGAGGGACTTGGGACCCCGGCTGATGGCCTGGAGGATGGAGACCCCAGCGACTGGTGACCCAGAGACCCAGCTCAGGAGTCACAGCCAGTTCTGGCCAGTGAGAGGACAATGGGCTGCGGGGAGAGGACCCCGTGACCAACCTGTTCCAGCCAGAGGAGGACAGAGAGGGGAGGAGGCCCAGGCAACCCTGTTTACCTGGAGAAAAGACAATGGACAGAGGCGGGGCCTGGGACTGGGGATATCGGAGGCCTAGCTGGGAAGCAGGGGGGCTCTGGGCTGGCGAGGGGAAGCAGGCAGAGCCCACCTGGCTGCAGGGGGACTGGGATGTGCTGGGCTGAGGGAGGCCAGGCCTGAGGCCCTGAGAGTTTCTTGTGCTGTGTTCAACTCTCAATAAACCCTCCTGTTTTATGCTGGCTGAGAGTCACTCCGGTCTAGAGAACAGGGTTGCATGAACCCCTTCGGGGGTGAGGAGGCCCAGGGGATCCAGAGCGCATGGATTCCCTGAGGGGGCCCACGGCGAGAGACAGACGTGCTAAGGCTCAGAGAGGTGCGGCTCCAGGAGGTGGAGGGGCTTGACCCCGAGAGAGAGAGGACCCCCGAGAAGGGCTGTCTCACTGAAAGGGGCACCCCCCATGGACCGCACAGGGCCAAGAGTGGGCACGATCTGTGAGTCCGTGACAGGCAGTGACATCACAAAGGCCTTTTGCAGGACCTCAGACTATTGGTCAAAGGTGGTGGGGAGGTGGTGACCTCACAGAGAGATGCTGACATCAGCCAGGCAGGACAGGGGCGAGGGGCCAGGGAAACCTCAGAGACCCCTGTGGCTTTGCTTCAGCAAGTCTCCTTCTCCAGGTCTCTCTTTGAGGACTGAGAGAGTATTCGGGTTCACGGACGTGAGTGCCAGGAGGAACCTCTTTCGAGTTTTCTCCTTCCCTTTTAGTGATTTTACTAGAAAACATCCGTCCCTGTTTAGAAGGTAAGAGCCTCTGCTAGGGAAGGGGTGTCCTGGGGGTGTCACAGTTCGGATGCCAGTGGCCCCCCCATGTAAGGAAGTTCCTGCTACCCTGCTCTGTGTTCGCAGTACGGGAGAGAGCAGCATCCACGGCAGTGATTTGCTCCTGGCTGCCGGAGCAGAGCAGCAGGCTCAGAACTTCCCAGAGCTATGAAAGGGGAGGGGCCCATGGCTCTGTAGCAGGAATGCAGGGCAAGCGAGTTCACGGCGGGCATTGTGGGATACTGGAGGAGGCCAGTTATGGTGATATAATGAACAGCAGCGTCTACACTGACACTCTGTCACTTTAAGTTTGCTGCAAAAAGCTCATCAAAGTGGTTTTATTTGGTCACCAAAACAGGGCAGTTTTGTCACCAGATGTGGCATTGCAGTGCCAACCGAGGGAGCATAGTGTGTTTTTCACACACCTGAGCAATATAATTCTGCTGAAATAACTTTGTAGTGCAGACCTGGCCAAAGATTCACACACACACACAGCGCTTGCAAGAAAAACCTCACCTGCTGCTCTGCTTTGTGGGGCCCAGGTGGGGATGCAGGGAGTCAGGTGTGAGCAGATGCTGTACCTTAGTCACAGGCAGGCACCCTGGTTTAGCTGGTTAAAGTACCTGTTTTGTAAACAGGAGATGCTGGGTTCAACTCCCAGTGGTGCCTTGTTGAGATGCTTTTAGAACACCTGGTATTGGCTACTGTCAGAAGACAAATACAGAGCTAGATGAACCTTTGGTCTAGCCCAGTGTGGTTTTTCTTATGGTTTAAATTACACTCGCAGGCACTGATAATAGAGTTACTGAAAGTTTGGGAGTTAAGAGCTGATAGGTCAGTGGTCCAAGCCCCTTGCAGGTGACCCCCTCCCTCTGGGACAGGGACAGGTCTGAGCTCTTGCACCAAATGCTTATTGTGGCTGCCAGAATCTGGGGGCAGCTCATTTAGTTTGCACCCAGGGTTGAGTCCTTGATTCACACATCAAGGATAACAACCCTTTGTTTCTCCTGCCCCAATAACATGGAGACTGGGAATCCTACACCAGCCACAAGTGATCATTTCGGCAAGCAACCCAAGCTATTTCCAACATACTGTAAAATCCACATGCAGACTCATACACGAAACCTTGCAAGAAAATCTTCCTGAGGGGGTCTGAAGCACCTGCTGCTCGAGGGAAGGAGGGAGCTGTGGGTTGGGATTGAGGAGCAGTGTGAGGAGGAGGGGCCTGTGGGTTGGGATTGAGGGGCACTGGGAATAGGAGGGGGCTGTGGGTTGGGATTGAGGAGAAGGCTCCAGTTGGGAGTGAGGGGCACTGGGAGTAGAGGGGACATGGGTTTGGGCTGAAGAGCATCTTCATTTGGGGATCCAGCAGGTGATTCTAATTCCTTAGGGATATTCTGTGTGTTTGTGTGTGCAGGGGAGGAACATGCTCTATGCCCAGAGGCCTTTATTCCTCCAGGCTGCAAGGACAGAGGGGATGTCAAAGAGTTGTTCCTTCAATCCCCCCCACAGAAAGGCCCTTCTTAGGAAAGGAAAATCCTGAAGAGAAAGAGTAACACCAAAGAAGACTCCAGAAAGACAGATTTTTACAATCATAGTGAGAAGTTTATCACCTGACCAGGGCCTTGAACCCTGGACCCTCAGATTAAAAGTCTGATGCTCTGCCAACTGAGCTAGCCAGGCTCACATAGGAAAAGTGCAGGTTGGTGCAGAGGTGAAGCTAGTCAAGAAAAAGCGAGATGGCCACAATAGGGGAAACCTGCTGCTCGTTCTCTCTTCCCAGCCCTGGCCTGGCCTGGTATTAGTGCAGGTTAAAAAGATGGGAAAATATTGGCATCTATCAGACTTTCATAGCTGTACAAGACTCAGGCACAATACAGAGTGTCCATCACCATCATCATTTCGAAGGGATAATGATAATGATGGGAAGGTTCACAACTGACTCAGCAGTTGCATACAAAGGTGCACGTTTGGCAGTTACATTGGGAAATTCTGGCTCCTTCTCAGGCTCAGGTTGGCCACCCCGGTCTAGATGTAGAAGTTACAACATTTAAACTTGAAAGAGGGGCCAATTTCCCCATCATTTCACACCTTTACATCCAAACACGATGACTTTCTGAATGAACCCTCCTCGTTCAGCCAGAAGATCTTGGGGTGGTTGTAGGAGTCACTGGATAAAATTCTCTGGATTCTGTTCTGAATCAGGTCAGAGCAGAGGTACCTAATGATCTAATCTGTCTGTAAAATCTATATATCAACACCAAATATGGTGTGAAATTAATCCTCAGAAATGGCTGTTCCCCACCCAGACCCCAGGAAAGGGCTCCCCAAGGAAGGGGGCTGTTGAGGAAGGAAAGAAGAAAGATGGACATATAGCAAAGAAAGGGGATACATAGCTCAGTGGTGGGGGATGCATAGTTCAGTGGTTTGAGCATTGCCCTGCTAAACCCAGGATTGTGAGTTCAATCTTTGCAGGGGCCACTTAGAAAAATGTCCTTCTCTCCCTGGAGGGATTGGGCTCTGCCCTTTGGACAGAAAGGAAGGAAATAGCCACATGACAGCAGCAGAACCTAAGAAATGAAACACAACAGGCTTCTGAGCACATTGCTTCTGAACAGTAAATGAACCTGACTCCCGTATCATGAAAAGCCAAAAAGCTGTTTCTTTCTATGCCCAGGAGAAAAGAGTTCCAATCATTCCTGCCTGTTTACTTTTGAATTATTTTACATTATAAAGAAAATTGTAACAAAATTAGTCTGAACTTGAGCTGCCTGTTATTAAAAGTTGGTTCCCAATTCAGTTCCAACTGCCCTGCTAGAAACACCCCCAGGTCCCTGCTCACCCCAGGAACTGGAAAAAGAGAAACCCCCACTGGGCACTGCCCTTGGCGCCAGGCTGCTGTCCTGGGGTGCAGGTGGGGACTGATTGTTTGCTGCTGGGGAGGGAGCCAGTAGAGGCCTCTGGTGCTCTGCTCCTAGCATCTGCCCGGCCCAGGCTGTCCTCTGCCTCAGCTGCTGCTCCCGGCCTGCTCTAGAGTCAAACACGCAGGGCCCCCAGAGGAACAGAGGCTGGGACAGGGCAGCAGCCTGGGCTGGGCTGGGAAGATGCTGGGAGTTCTCGTTCCCTGAGAACTGGCCTGGCTCCCTTCTCAACAGCAAACAAATCAATTCCACGTCTCCTCCCCAGAAAAACCAGCCTGGAGCCAAGGGCAGCAGGGGACGATTCCCTCCAGTTCCCACCGAGGCAGGAGAGAACCCAGGGTCTTTCTAGCAGAGCTTATGGAACTGACGTGGGGAAACCAGCCTTTAATAACAGGCAGTTCCAGTTTAAGCTAAATGTTTTTAACAATTTTTACAACATTAAATAACCCTTCAATCGTAGTGTCACCATCCATAAAATTGCTTCAGCCTTATAGGTTCCCAAGTACAAAACTAAACATCTCTTCAAACACAAGGGAGTGGAGATGAGTCAGTGTTCAGAGCCATCCCACATAAAAGAACCATGTTGTGGTACATACTGGCCCCATCATGTGGCCATCGCCTTTCCCTCCTCTCTGTTAAAAGTTTTAGTATTTTGCACAGAAACTTTCTTCCCTCAGGAGAGACTTGGGAACCAGGGCTGCCAGCCAGACAAACACTTTTAAGAGGAGGCATAACTTGTCAAAAAATGATCTCCCCTCTTCAGTTCAGTGACACCTTGAAATGTTACTTGTCCCGGCAGAGCTGGAGGATTGAAAGCAGCTACATCAAACCCCTGTGTAGCTAGCAGGAATGAACATAAACACTCCCTTGTATCTGAAGAGATATTTAGTTTTACCCTTGGTAAACTACAAGACTAAAGGGAAAGGCAGTGGTGCCAAATATATAGAGTGAAACACAAAACAATCATCATAGTTATGCCCATAGTGATTGCAAAATCTTTCTATATACTTATTATTATTTTCTCTGGTGTCTAGACATTGACTAGACCTTGACCAAGAAATTTGGCTCTTGATAAAATAATCAACTACCCCTGGTTAATGCAATGGGCTAGAAATTGACTGGGGTCTCTCCACGCAGGTTCAAATCCTGCCAGCTACAGATGCATTAGTATATTGTCATTACTGTTGTCTTAGTGCCTGAGCACAGAGCCAAATCTGGTCTTGTTCTGAGGCTGTCTACACTTAAAATGCTGCTATAGCACTGTGGAGAAGACAGTTGCTACAGTGACAAGAGGGGTTTTCCATCCCTGTAATAGCTATGTTGACAGAACAATCTTTACTTTCATTTAGCACTAACTAACCATGGCTTAGGTCAGCTTAATTATACTGGTTCTGGGGTCTTTCACACCCTGATAGACGGTACTTGTTAGAGGGTTTATCCCATCACCTCCCATTCCCTGGTCCTTCTCACGTGACCAGAGAGCAGCAATGCACGAAGTTCAAAGGTGAAAACAATTCAATGTTTATTGGGGTAAACTTCCAACAAGCAATGATTCCAATTTCCTTCCTCAGTGTCCCCCTTCCCAGCTCTGACACCACAGAGCTTTGCCTGTGTCCCTGTTCCCATTCCCTGTTCCTATTTCCCCCCTTAGCAAAACATAATTCCAATTCCCCCACCCCCACTCCCATTCCCCCCCCCTTACTTCCTGACTGACTGCAGACTATATAGTAAAACTGGAGTTCTGCTTAGCTATGCCTTAACCAATCATTTTACTGAAATGTAACTAACCAATCCTAACATATTGTAACATGATTATCTAACCAATTATACCCCACCACCTTAATTGGTTTACACTCAACAAATTAATTATACAGCAGACAGAAAGAATCACAGCACCAGACAGAGATTATACAGACAAGCAATAGGAAAATGGGGACTACAGTGATAGAACAACACAGAAATGAGGATTTCACACCCCAGCTGTTGATCAGTGAGTTGTTCCTAGATAGGATACTATCATGGTAGAGGTTGTGGGTGCTGGTTGCTTAACTGTCTGGCCCCCAGGGCAGGATTTTGAGGTTCACCATTACTGTCTCAGAATGCCAGCACCCATCTTTTGTTCACTTAAAATGCGAGCAGGGAGATTACAACACCACAGAACTCATGGAGCTCCAGGAAATGTGTAACTTTAGGTCCGGGTGAGTGTGTCTAAAATTCAGCTGTGCTGTAGAAGGTCTCTAGGAGTTGAAAGAGATGTGCCATCTCGACCTCCCTAAAGAGTTCATCAATTATTAATGAAAACTAGGGTTGATAAGTTATGTTTTTTGTAGCAGGAGGATGGTGGACTTGTCTAAAGTGCCAGTTTTAAGACTCTTTTTTCCCTATCTCTTGGGTGTTCTGGTCTCTGAATAGAGATGTGGTTTCAAATCCCACTCCTGACATGACCATTTAATTCTATCTTTAGAAAATAGCCTCACTTGAATCTCCTGTGCAACAATAGAACCCCATTTGCTTAGCTTTGCTATTCCAGTAGTTGTGAGAGAAGCTCCAAACCAGAGGGAAACAGGGCCCGTTCTCTTGACCCATCAATTTTTGTCTTCCTTCATTCCAAGCCATTTTCTCAGATACATCCGTATTTCCCACACTATTTTGTTTAATGTTCTTTGCTTTTATGAAACTTTAGAGTCATCATTTAATTGCCACACAACTGTACTTATGAAGTGAAGTGAAACACAATATTTTTTGGATATTCTTGCAGAAGAGTTTTGCTTTCTGACCTGGAATTGAACAGGGGCTACCCGAGGAAGACAATGCTACTCCCTTTTCTTGGCTCATCCAAAAAACATAAGTTCTTGGTGCCCTTTGTTTCCCTGTTCTTCAAAGGCAAATCAGCTGGTGTAGCAGCTACTGAGAAAGCCTTAGAAAAGGGCCCCAAAATTGACAGCAGCTGGTTTCTGTAGTGTACTGGTTATCACATTTACCTAACATGCAAAAGATCCCTGGTTTAAAACCAGGCAGAAACATTGATACTTTCCTTCCTTTGGTCTTTTATCACTCCAAGTCCTTTCTTAACTACATCCATAGCTTCTATGCTTTCTTCCTCATTTTTTTTTCCTTTTATGGAGCTTTAAATTGAAAAGGAGAGGTGTTATATCCTTGGGGCAGCCGGTGTAGGAAGCAATCACTTGAGTCCAGAGAGCAGGCAGCTAACCAAAACCTCCATTTTATTTACATATATACAGAGAGCTCCTCAGCCGGTTGAAACCAGTTGAGCTAACCCATAATAATCTAACTCAGTTGCCATAGCAACAAAACCATGACAACCAAATACACAACAAGAGGGTTAGCCGGCATTTTGAGGGAAGGAACAGACCATCATTTGGGAGACTGCCAGCTCCATAACAAATCTGAGCGGAGAAGAATCCCAACCCATTGTCCTGCATATTTAGCTCCCAGCCAGCAGTTTTTCCCTTGCCTTTTTTTTTTTTTTGAGCTAACCTTGAGTCCAGGGTGCACACACTCTCTCCGCCCCACACATCGAATCTGGCCCTGCTGCAAAGTGACCCCTAAGAACCAGCAACCTGCACGAGAGCATAACTGGGGGGAAAAGGTTTCCCATGAAGCTTATAAGCCACTGGATGCGTTGGAAAGAGGCCGGTTCTGAGCGTAACAGTCAGCAAAGAAGGCCTGTTTGGGGATGTGGCTCAGTGGTACTGTGCCTGATTCACATGTATAAGGCCCTGGGTTCACTCCCCATGTTTGCCTTTCACCCCTGCTGCTTTGCTCATGCCCAGCTGGCACGTGGCCCAGCCAGTCTCCCTGCACAAGTTACAGTCCTGAGCAGTGATGGCAAAGTGCCAATTGCATGGAAGCTCTGGGGGGGTGTCTGCTCCTAAAGCACCATGGGGACTCTAAGATTCCCATCCACTGAGCTGCTGGATGAGGAAGGACTGGAGAGAAGGGTCCCATCAGCACAGAGGGAGGGACAAGGACAAGGACATGGAGGGGCAGTCAGTGCTGAGAGAGGTCAGTGATTTACACAAGACAGGGGACACTGGTTCTTGGAGGGGACAGGAGGTGAGGGCAGCTTGTTTACAATGATTCTGATGATGAATAGAAGAAAAGGCTGGAGTCAATGAAACATGAGAGCATAGAAGGAGAAGGGCAGCTCCACAGAGGGCCCTGGTGCTCATACACCCCAGTTCACAAGTACACAACATAAGAATGGCCACACTGGGTCAGATCAACGGTCCATCTAGCCTAGTATCCTGGTCTTCTTACAGGGGCCAATCCTAGGTGCCCCAGGGTTCCACAGGTTGACTGTGTGTTATGTGAAGAAATATTTCCTTTCGTTTGGTTTAAACCTGCTGCCTCTTCAATTCATTTGGTGACCCCTAGCTCTTGTGCATAGAGGAGTAAATAACACTTCCTAATTTACTTTCTCCAACTCAATCATTGCTTTATAGACCTCTATCATCTCTTTTCCAAGCTGAAAAGTCTCAGTCTTATTAATCACTCGTCATATGAAAGCTGCTCCATACCCCTAATCATTTTTGTTGCCCTTTTCTGAACCTTTTCCAATTACAATATTTCTTTTATCGGGGGGGTGACCACATCTGCACGCAGTGTTCAAGATGTGGGTGTGCTATGGATTCCTGTAGAGGCGCCCTGGCTTGTCCTAGATAGAGAGACTAGACAACCAGGGACCCAGCCCCCCTACAGTGATCCCATGGACAAGAACCTGGCTGGGAGTGCGGTGAAGGTTTCCTCTGGACAAAGGGGAGCTGAAATCCCTCAGGGTCCTGGAACTTAAGCAATGAAAGCTTCAAACCCTTTATAGCCATGCGTTGAGGTGCATCAGCAGAAGGTTGGGCTGGAGCAGGGGTCGGCAACCTATGGCACGCGTGCTAAAGGTGGCACGCAAACCCATTTTTAATGGCACGCTGGGGCCTGCCGGGACTCCAGTGTGCCATTAAAAATCCTGCTGGCACGGCAACCCGCTGGCCCCTCCCCCGCCTTCCCCTGGAGCCCTGCCGCCGCATGCACAGCGCTCTGGGGGCCGGGGCTCCGCACTCCCACGGGGCAGCGTTTGGCTCTGCGGGGAGTGAAAGACACTTCCCGTTCATCCGGCGCCCTGCTGCCTTGCGCGCAGCACTTGGAGGGGCGGGGCGGAGCTGCGTGCATGGCGGCAGGGCTCCGAATGAGCGGGAAGCCTCATGGTAAGGGGTCCGGGGCTGGGGGGCGTTGGGGTAAGCGGGGGGGGGGGCAATCAGGGGACAGGGAGCAGGGTGGGTTGGATGGGGGGGTGGGATCCCAGGGGGATGGTTGGGGCGGGGGTCTCTGGAGGGGGCAGTCAGGGAGCGGGGGGGGTGGAAGGGGCATGGGAGTCCCGGGGTCTGTTAGGGGGTGGGGGGTGGATAGGAGACAGGGCAGTCAGGGAACAGGGTCCTGGGGGCACAGTTAGGGTGGGGGGATCTCGGGGGGGGGTCAGAGAACAAGGAGCTGGGGCGGGTTGTATGGGTCCAGAGTTCGGGGGGTCCTGTCAGGGGGCGGGGAGCGGTTAGATAGGCATGGGAGTCTGGGGGGGTCTGTCTGGGTGCGGGGGTGTGGATAAGGGTTGGGGCAGTCAGGGGACAGGTAGGGGGTAGGGTCCTAGGGGGGCAGTCAGGGGACACGGGGCAGGGAGGCTTAGATAGGGGGTGGGGTCCCAGGAGGGGGTAGTCAGGACAAGGAGCGGGGAGGATGGGGGTTCTGGGGGGGGCAGTCACCCAGCCCTCTGCCCGGAGCCCTGACCCCCCACGCCCCCCAGGCTCCTGGCCTGAGCCTTGCACTCCCACACCCTGCCCAGGCCCCTGCCCTGAGCCCTGTACCACCCGCCCTCTGTTGACTCCTTCACCTCCCCCACGACCCCAGCCCTGACTCTGGCACCCCCACTCATACCCAGCCCCCCTACCCTGACTCTTGCACCCCCTCACATGCCCCCAGCCCTGACTCTTGCACCCCCCACATCCCCAGCCTCCCCACATCCCATGCACCCCGCACATCCCCACCCCCACCCTGAGCACCAAACAGGAGCTCCTGCACCCCTCCGCACACATTCCCACCTGCACCCCACACGCCAAATGCCCCCACACCCAAACCTCCTGCCTCAACCCTGAGCCCCCTCCCTTATTCTAGCTCCTGGCCAGACCCTTCACCTCCAGCCCTGTGCTCGGTCCCACCCTCAGCTCAGTGCAGAAAGAAGAAGAGAATGGGCCAGAACCAGGGAGAAGGTAGGTACCCACTGTATGTGGGCAGGGCCGGGACCCCAGACCGACAGTGGGCTGAGCGGGTCCGGCAGCCGGGATCCCGGCTGGCAGGAGCCGGAGGATGGAACCCCTGAGCTGCAGTGGGCTGAGCCGCTGCCGGTCTGGGGTTCTGGCTGCCAGACCCTTCCCAGCTGGGGTCCTGGCCGCATGCCCCACTCAGCCCATTGCCAGCCTAGATGAACAGAACCCCAGACCAGCAGCAGGCTGAGCGGGCCAACGGCGTAAGATCAACATTTAATTTTAAATGAAGCTTCTTAAACATTTTGAAAACCTTGTTTATTTTACAATACACTAGTTTAGTTATATTGTAGAGAGAGACCTTCTAAAAAACATTAAAATGTATTACCGGCATGCGAAACCTTAAATTAGAGTGAATAAATGAAGACTTGGCACACCGCTTCTGAAAGGTTGCCGACCCCTGGGCTGGAGGAACCTAGAGAGTACATTTCTGATCTACATTTCTATTTGTTTGGTTTTTGTAGGTTAAATTAATGCAGCCTCTGGTCCACTCTCTCCCAAGGGTGTAATGTTGCTGTGCACAATGAGAAATCTTAGGGAAAGATTGAAATGAAATGGAAGCAGCATATGGTGGCAGAACCTAAGGAATTAAAAGCCCATTGATTCTTACGTGTGTGCGCACTGCCTCTGAACCAGAAGTGTAATTTTTCTCGCTTTGTGGCTGCAGCCGGTAAAATATTTAAATATCTATCAGGGATGGTGTAGACAGTATTTGGTCCTGCCATGTGGGAAGGGGACTGGACTCAATGACCTCTCGAGGTCCCTTCCAGTCCTAGAGTCTATGAATCGATGAAACTCTGGCTTTTCCTGAATGCTGTAGACTGTGAGTTCCTGGGAAAGGGCAGGGGGAGAGGGAGCAAGAAGAGAAAGGCAGAGACACTGGAGAAGAATAATGGGGGGGAGAAGAAAGAGACAGAGAACACAGAGAGACAATCAATGACTGAAGATGTCCCAACTCCATCTTGCTCCTCACAGGTGTTCAGAAAGCTGGGTAGTTGTAGGTTTCAAATATCAAAGGGATCTCCACATACCCGATCTCTCTCCCCCGGCTCCCATTTTAGTATTAATTTTTATTTTGAAATGTTTCGCTTACCCCTGATCTTCTCTTTCCCTAACTGTATTGCAATTTGGGTGGGTTTTTTTGTTTTTTGCTTCCCTTTTGTTCATATCAATATAATTGTAACAGCAAAGGAATCTATAGGAGCAAAAACTGACTCCAAACTTTATTTCCCCATCATGCAGGAACATGGTACAAACAGCTCACGCAGCTGGAATCATCACACGGAAGCCAGGGGATGGGAGATGCAGGTTTCCAAGTGTTCTGTCTTCTCAGATGACACATTCCAGCCCCTTGTATTCCTCCCTCCTGTGTGACCTGCTGGGCTTTGACACATTTATTGTCTCATTCTATTGATGTGATTGTAACACAACGTGACTGAAATTAAACCACTTCCAGACAAGGAACCAACAAAAGAGAAAAGCCATTATTGCATTGGCTGGGAATTGAAGCCAGGTCAACTGTTTGGAAGGCAGCTATGCTCCCCACTATACCACCAACACAGCTGGCAGGAGCAGCTTTCCTGCAGGCTACGTGTGCTGGCAAAGGGGGTTACACGTGACCATGGAGCTAGTAAGCAGGGTGGATGGGCTGGAAGCCGCCTGACAGCTGGGAGCAGGGTTAGGGGGCAAAGATGAAAACAGATCTCATTGGGAGCTGGCCCCACACCCAACCTGCCCCTAGGAGAGGGGAACTGAAGCTCAACTTCAATCATAGAAAAATCTTCCTAAGAAGGAAGGGGACGGCTTGTTTTAAAGACAAGGTTTGTGGTTTTTGCCCACTACATACAGAGGAGCTGGATAGTGCTGAGTCCAGAAAAGACTCTGGTAGGATAAGGAAGAAATTCAGGCTGCCAGTGAGCTGAAGGAGGGAGATGATATTTTGACAGTGATGGACACCTCATCTTAAAGGCCTTTGTCTGCCTCCTTCTAGTGATTGTTTGGCACAGGAATGCAGCCCCCACTCCTGGGTGTCTCCTGTGGAAATAATGTTTCTGTGCAAAACACAAAAGCTTTTAACAGAAAGGAGGGAAAGGAAATGGGACAGGAATGTAAGGAATGAAACAGCAGATACTTCTCCCACGTGCATTGACTTTGAACCTTGTTGTTTGCCGTGTTGTTATATCCCTGTTGTTCCCTGGACATGAGAGGTGGGGCAGGGAGGTGGGGGCTCACATATCATCTTTCAAAGGACCAAGGAAGGGAGTGTTATTTACTCCTTCTCATAACACAAGAACTAGGAGGGGTCACCAAATGAAATGAATAGGCTACAGGTTTGAAATGAAATATTTCTTCACACAACGCACATTTAACCTGGGGAACTCTTTAGCAGAAGATGTTGTGAAAGCCAAGACTAGAACAGAGTTCAAAAAAGAACTAGAGAAGTGCACAGAGGATAGGTTCATCGATGGCTATTAGCCAGGATGGGCAGGGATGGTGTCCCTCGCCATTGCTTTCCAGAAGCTGGGAATGAGCAACAGGAGAACCACAGAGCAATGACAAAGCCAGGTTGTCATGGGCGAGTAGTTAGGGGGATGCACTAAAAATCCAGTGGAGTCATCCTCCTCTTCTCCACCCCCAAGCAGCTTTGAAGCTTGATGACTCTGATGATGAAATTTCACTGCCTCAGCATCCTCAACCCCCACTGGAGGCCAGTGTAGAGTCTTTAGATCCCTGTTCATATTTCATACTCCAGCTGATGCACCATTCCTGCCCAGCAACTCACCGTCTGCCCCAGGAGAACCAGCTGGTGGGCTGCACCCACAGGCAGACAACTCATACCGCTCCCCTCAGAGCAGCAGCCGCAGCTGTTGGCATTTAAAGTGTGAAAAGAGAGGTATTTTTCCTCATGATGCTAACATTCCCACATAGGAGACCCCTTCCACCAACACGCATGGCAGAAGAACCAGAGATATATGAACTCACAGAAGTGTTGGGACAAACCACAACTTGAGCCAAGGTTCAGTTGTTGGCAATGGGGATTAAAAGAAAACTAACACATGTGACCAGAATTTGTGATCTTTGAATATATTAGTGTTACTAGTGAAAATTAAATCATAGGTGATGTTATTGGTTAAAGAGTAAGAGACTAATTGTTTGATAATCTGAATAATTTTGGAAAACTGAAAATTGTCTTGTTTTTTTTTCTTTTTTTAGTTCAGGAAATGATGGTTAATCTTCAAAAGTTAATTTGATTTAATTTACCCCCTGTAGTGTAAGGAGTTCTGGTAGAAAACCTCACTCCAAAGGTTGAGGTGGGAGAATAAGTGTTAGAAAGAGTGTATAAGAGAATATTGGGTCTGTATAGATTTTATTTTTTTGTATTTCAAATAGAACTTATTTTGCTTAGTTTCAAAGTCAATTTCTATTAAAAGGAAAACTACTCAAGGAGACAAGTTGTATAAGTTTTTACCCACTTACACTGTAAGCGTCACTGACTTCCCCACTTCTCTAATTTGCAAAGGAAAGGCCTGACATCTGTCATAGGATGTGTCCAGCAGGTAGGAAAGCTGCAGTTGTCAACAATCAGTACCAAGGAAAAGGCTGAAGTCCATTGCCTTTCATATCTAAAAGCCATCTAGAGGCTGGTCTACACTGAAAAGCTGTGTTGACATGGCCACATCTCTCAGGGGTGTGAAAAATCCACTCCACTGAGAGAAGTAGTTAATGTGACCTAAGCCCCAGTGTAGACAATGTTATGCTGTCAGAAGAATATTTCCAGTGTTTGAAGGGTAGACATACCCTTAGACAGATTGATCCCCTCTGGGAAGCGAGTCATGACATCAATTCCAATTTTGACCCATCTCCCTATATGTGAGAAATCTGCTAGTATGGAGGGCTGAGCCAGCTGTGCGATCACCTGGTTCAACTGAGGGAAAAGCTCTTAGTACCCATCAGTCCAAAGACTGAGAGAAATGTTGAGTTCCAACCATTGTCATTTTAGTATCTGATTGTTCCTTTCTCTATTTTTTGTGTTGGCCTTTCTGTTCTATCAGAGTGTGACTGTGTAGCTCAGTGCATGTGTGATAAATGCTCTTTGGTGCCAATTGGCAGAGAGGTCAAAGTAATTCACAGGAAACTCCTGCCTCAGACCTGACAAACTCATCACACCTAATGCACTGATTTTTATGATATTTATCCAGGAAGCATAGCAGTGAGATCTCTACTGAAAGCTTGTAAATTATTGTTACTCCTGATCACTGCAAGAGGTGTGTATGAGTCCTATTGAAGGAGTCATGTAAGTATATGGAAAATTATGCCCATATGGTATTGTCATGAAAGTGAGTCACCCCAATCAAAGGTCTTGTTTGGGAATGGCCCATTCAAGTGGGAGGGAATTGTCACCCGTCCCTTGCTAGCCAGTTATGCGGTGTGTTGCTGCATTGTCAACCTTTGCACCAGCCCAGAAAAACCAATGGAAAACTATCAAAGACAAATTATAGACATCGAAACCCTGTGGAAGTGTAAACGACAATATGACAATGAGGAAATGGTCCTTTCTGTGAATATACACAAAAAACTGATTCATTTTATAACACGATGGAAACACACACTCTGGTTCCATTCACCAAGGAGATCACTAATGACCAATGGTGCTTCAAGAAAGGCAGGGCCCTGGCTCCTAGGGACTAGCAGTCACTGCAATAGACTGTCACCTCAGACTTCAATCTACTTAGGTAGGAAAGGTAACTATTAAAAAGTGTAGGTTGCATTTTGTGATTTTGTTTTGTTGATAACAGTTGGTTTCCATCATTCACATTTGTTTGTTTAAATCTCTGTCTCTTGTTAAAGAAATTTCCCTTTGTTCAATAATTGTGCTTAAGTGCTGTGTGTGATCCAGTAGCAGTGGGCTACAGTAAAACTGGTAACCTGGGATGTACCATTGCTTCGGGCAGAGAGGATCTGGGATTTTTCTGAGCCCTGGTCTACTCTAGGGGAGGGAATCAATCTAAGTTATGCAACTTCAGCTACATGAATATCGTAGCTGAAGTCGATGTACTTAGGTCGGCTTACCATGGTGTCTTCATCACGGTTAGTCGACTGCTGCAGCTCCCCAGTAGACTCTGCCTGCGCCTCTCACCGAGCTGGAGTACAGTGGTCGACAGAAGAGTACTCGAGAATCGATTTATTGCATCTACACTAGACCTGATAGATCGATCCCCCCGCTGGATCGATCGCTGCCCGCCAATTCGGCAGATAGTATAGACATACCCTGAGTATCTGATGCTTGGAGCTGGACCCCAGAGGGGGACACATTGAAGGAACTCAGGGGTTAAGGTGCCTTTATTGTCAATTGTCAAGGTTGCTGTAGCTCAGAGGAGGGTGCTTGACTGCCTGACAGGCTGGTGAGTTTGGTCATTAACATCCAGCTGCCAAATGCAAAAGTCCCTCTTCCTCGTGGCAGGTGGCCACCAGGAGATTCACGGCCCTCAGCACCCTGAGAAGAGTCACAATGTGCATCTATGTTGATCCACACAGGGAAAGCTCCCTATAGAATAAAACTCTGCTGTATGAAATCATGGAACATGTGGTCTTCGCTCTGTGAAAGCACATAAAGAATCCAAGTGCTGGAGGGTAGGGTTTGGGTCCAGAGTGACCTAGACAAATTGGAGGATTGGGCCAAAAGAAATCTGATGAGGTTCAACAAGGACAAGTGCAGATTCCTACACTCTAGGATGGAAGAGTCCCATGCACCGCTACAGGCTGGGGACAGACTGGCTAAGTGGCAGTTCTGCAGAAAAGGAGCTGGGGATTACAGTGGACAAGAAGCTGGATATGAGTCAATAATGTGCCCTTGTTGCCAGGAAGGTTAACAGCATATTGGGCAGCATTAGTGGGAATGTTGCTAGCAGATTGAAGGAAGTGATTATTCCCTTCTATTTGGCACTGATGTGGCCGCATCTGGAGTACTGCATCCAGTTCCGCCCCCATCCCCCTGCTACAGAAAGGATGTGGACAAATTGGAGAGTGTTCAACGGGGGGCAACAAAAATTATTAGGAGACCTAGGCATATGATTTATGAAGAGAGGGTGAGGGAACTGGAGTTACTTAGTCTGCAGAAGAGAAGAGTGAGGGGTGGATTTGATGACAGCCTTCAATAACCTGAAGGGGGTTCCAAAGAGGATGGATCTAGATGGTGGCAGATGACAGAACAAGGAGCAATGGTCTCAAGTTGCAGTGGGGAAGGTCTAGGCTGGATATTAGGAAAAACTTTTTCACTAGGAGGGTGGTGAAGTACTGGAATGGGTTCCCTAGGGAGGTGGTGGAATCTCCATCCTTAGAGGTTTGTAAAACCCGGCTTGACAGAGCCCTGACTGGGATGATTTAGTTGGGGATTGGTCCTGCTTTGAGTAGGAGGTTGGACTAGATACCTCCTGAGGTTTCTTTCAACCCTTATCTTCTCTGATTCTAAGTAGCTGCAAGTGTCTCTTTGTGTTCACATCTGTAAAGACGCTAGGAATGGGCGACGGGATGGATCACTTCATGATTACGTATTTTGTTAATTCCCTCTAAAGCATCTGGCTTTGACCACTCTTGGGAGATAGGACAGTTGGCAGGATGGACCATTGGTCTGTCTCAGTATGGTTGTTCTTATGTTTTATGTACAGAAATGAGGCTCTTAGAAAGCAGAAATGGGGGGAGGGGCTCTAAATTTAAATCAGCGTTAGAGAGAAATGCGTTCAAACACAGTGAGACTCGATGTACGGAGGAAATAAGATGTTCATATATCTCTGGTTCTTCTGCCATGCGTGTTGGTGGAAGGGGTCTCCTATGTGGGAATGTTAGCATCATGAGGAAAAATACCTCTCTTTTCACACTTTAAATCTTTCAAAGTAGTAGGAAGTAGGGGAGAAGTGATACAAATGCAGAAAACACAAGAGAAAACTGTCTGGTCTACACTAAAGACATTTATCGGTATAATTATTGCTCAGGGGTGCAAAAAACCGACACAGCTGAGCAACGTAGTTACACATCTCTAATCCCCTGCGTAGACAGCGCTACATCAGCAGAAGGCCTTCGCCTGCCAACATAGCCATCTGAGACCATATTGATTTAAACAATTGAACTACACTGTGCTCATATGCACTTCCTTCAGTTAGTCGGGGGTCTGCTGCTGTTCACCATTTCCAAGTGGAGATTTTAAATCACTGCAGTGTCTTTGTTAGCATGGCCAGTAAATTGGAGAGTTCTCTCCTATTGACAGAACTGCACTTGAAATTTCTCCATATCATCATGGAAGGATGGGAAAAAAGCAAAGCTGAAGTGAGAAATGATGACTTTAGCAAATGGTCATTTGTCTTAAATTCACCAATAAATCTGAGCTGAACTAATATCTAATTGTGTGACCACACAGCCATCAAGAAAAATAGAAACCCAGATCACAGAGAGATAGAATACATGACAATGAAAGTGTAAACTGAAATTCCAGAGCAGGTTACATCTAATTATTTAGAATCAGGACAAGAGATTCTCCCATCACATTCTCCTCTGATCCATTCAAACATATTTCATTGAGCACTGTCTCAATAGTCAGTTATGTTATTTACAACATGTTTAGTATCCTAGCATCCCCATAATGGGGGGAAAAAACAACCACCTTGCCAGAACTGGCTTTAACAATAGATGGAACCTGGGATTTAAACTGGAAATGATCACACTGCGATTAGGATCCATTTGAATTCCCCTTCCCGGTCTTTGATACTTTTCTCACCAGTCATAGCAACTCTGGTATAGGATTAAATAAGTCAAAGCATCATCTCCAAGCATAGACAACTGAGAACTCTTCAGCACATGACACTTTGAGAAGTGGAGGGGTAGACGATAATCTCTGCCTGGCTCAGACAACAGGTAACAATTCTGCCATGATGGGGAAGGAGGGAATCTCTGAGTCACCCCATCTCCTTCCAAGTATCAGAGGGGTAGCCGTGTTAGTCTGGATCTGTAAAACGTGACCAAGAGTCCTGTGGCACCTTGTAGACTAACAGACATATGGGTGCATAAGCTTTTGTGGGTGAATCCCCACTTCGTCAGATGCATGTAGTGGAAATTTCCAGGGGCAGGTATAAATATACAGGCAAGAATCAGGCTAGAGATAACAAGGTTAGTTAAATCAGGGAGGATGGGCCCCTCTTCTAGCAGCTAAGGTGTGAACACCAAGGGAGGAGAAACTGGTTCTGTAGTTGGCTAGCCAGGCACAGTCTTTGTTTAGTCCTGAGCTGATGGTGTCAAATTTGTAAATGAACTGAAGCTCAGCAGTTTCTCTTTGAAGTCTGGCCCTGAAGTATTTTTGCTGCAGGATGGCACTTTTAAGTCTGCTATTGTGTGTCCAGGGAGGTTGAAGTGTTCTACAGGTTTTTGTACATTGCTTATGCTCCAATACGTATTTTAGTCTATAAGGTACCACAAGACTCTGTCGCTTTTTACATCTTCTTCCAGTGTCACAGAGGCTGAAATGACACTTTTTTCCTGCCCCTGCTCCTCTTCATTTAAATGTAATATGAAAAGTTCCCATTATAACTGCTCTTCAGCACAACACGAGAACAATTGGCAATGATACAATCTGTATCACTGGTGACTCTAACAATAACTTTGCAATAGGAGGAATGGTATAAATGTGACGCTCCCTGGTTCCTGATAGGAAGGGCACACTAGAATTACTCATGGGAGAATGGAGTTGATAGAAAGGACAAATGAGTCCACCTCAAAGAGGTCAAACTGCAAAATGCAAAAATGGGCCACTCACTCATCTGGACAAGCTGAAGGATATCGGTGCTTCAAACGGCTTGTAAAAGTGGGAATCAGGAAAGTATTAAAGTAGTGATAGCCCTAGAGGTTTTTATGGTGTTGATCCCCCCTTGCAAATTCTCTGATGGCTCACATGGGCTCAGTGGCAAGACAAGGTTTTCCCACACTCACTGCTTCCATTGGGTCACATACCTGTGTGGATTCTCTGATGGCAATTAAGCTGCTGGCGGTGAATGAAGTTTTTTCCACAATCACTGCATTCATAGGGCCTCTCTCCCGTGTGGATTCTGAGATGGGTAAGAAGGTGTGATCTGTGATTGAAGGTTTTCCCACACTCACTGCATACATAGGGCCTCTCTCCTGTGTGGATTCTCTGATGCCCAGTAAGGCCTGAGCTGCGAGTGAAGCTTTTCCCACACTCACTGCATTCATAGGGCCTCTCCCCTGTGTGGAGTCTCTTATGAACAACAAGATGTGATCTGTAAGTGAATGTTTTCCCACACTCACTGCATTCAAAGGGCCTCTCCCCTGTGTGGATTCTCTGATGTTGAGAAAGGGCTGAGCTGATAGAGAAGCTTTTTCCACACTCATGGCATTCATAGGGCCTCTCCCCTGTGTGGATTCTCTGATGTTGAGAAAGGTTTGAGCTGCTAGTGAAGGTTTTCCCACACTCACAGCATTCATAGGGCCTGTTCCCTGTGTGGATTCTCTGATGTTTAGAAAGGCTTGAGCTGCTAGTGAAGGTTTTCCCACACTCACAGCATTCATAGGGTCTCTTCCCTGTGTGGATTATCTGATGTTTAGAAAGGTCTGAGCTGGTAATAAAGCTTTTCCCACACTCACAGCATTCATAGGGCCTCTCCCCTGTGTGGATTCTCTGATGTTTAGAAAGGCCTGAGCTGCTAATGAAGCTTTTCCCACACTCACTGCATTCATAGGGCCTCTCCCCTGTGTGGAGTCTCTTATGAACAACAAGATTTGATCTGTAAGTGAAGGTTTTTCCACACTCAGTGCATGTATTTTTCCTCTTTCCGCTCAGGATTTCCTGCTGGGTTGTGGTTTCCTTGACGCTCTTCTGAGTTCCCCGACAGGAAATAAATTTACCCATTTTCTCCTCTGGCTGGTTTCCTTGCTCTCTTTCTGGTCTGTGCTGAATCTCACAGGATTTTCCCTGCTTATGACTCCAGGACACATTCCTTTTCGATCTTTGCGATAATTCTCTGTGTTTAGCCACTTGCTCAACGTTTTCCTGCTGAGAATTCTGCTCCTCTTTCTCACATACCATTGCGTCACCTGCTGTGATAAGAGACAGAAACCTCAGACAGGGATGGAAAGGGGAAGGCATAACCAAAACAAATGCTTGAGAGAGGTCAAATAAAAACAAGAACTGAACTCCCCCAAACTCTTCCCTAAACAGGAGAGAGGAGGGGATCAATTTGGCCCTCACATCCCATCCAAATTCACAGGGGGAAGGGAGGAAGCTACTGCCTGGTGTCTGCTAGTGTCTACAGGAAGCCATGAGCTATATTTACCCTGAGGATACGATCCCTGCTAGGGACAATAATGAACTGAGAGACCTTCCAAGGGCATTGTAAGGCATCCCAGATGTTTCCTTCAGGCACTTACAGATTCTGAGTTGGTTTAATGTTTCCTCACCTGTGCAAGGAACTCTCAGAATCTCTCTTTCCTCTGAACCCTGGAGGTCTGGGGCCCATGGCTTGTCTCCTTGTTCCAGCTGGGAGATTATATGAGGTTTGGAAAGTGGAAACCCTGCTCAGATGAAAGAAAACAAAGGAGTTCAGTTGATTTCATATGACTGTCATAAAAAACATTATTAATTTAACTTCAGTGCTTAGTGTGAGCTGGTGTGTCTGGGGCAGTCCACACTGAAAATGCCAAGATCAGGGCAGGCTGAAAAAGGGAGAGCAGATGCTCCCAAAACTGGTGGTTAACACGGAAGTTAAATTCACCGATCAGTCACCAACTGCGCTTCTGATCCCCCACACTGGTTATCGAGAAACTAAAAAGAAGACATCACACGGCCCCCTTTACTGCATTCCAGTTCTCTGACTGCCAGTCAGCACCTAGGTCCGGCACAGTGAGAGGTTATTTAAAAACTCTGCTCACATAAACAAAGTGTTCTTCTGACCCCAGAGTCAGCCACATTACCAGGTCTGTATAGGTTTGGATCTTACCCAGAATACTATGATGCCAGCCAATCTTTAGCATCTAAACTAAAGGTTTATAAGCAAGAAAGCATCTAAACTAAAGGTTTATTATAAAGGAGGAAAGAAAAAGGAAGTTGTTAAAATGGGAAAACAGTCAGATACGTTCAGAAATCTATACATCCGGTTCTTAGCAGTATTGGTGAGTTTCTGGCTTGAAAGGCTCTCTGGTACACAGCCACATCATTCAGTTCAGGGTTCAGGGTTGTAGAGAAGTTGCTCCAGAGGTAGGAAGAGGGATTGAAGACAAAATGGAGATGATGCAGCTGCACTTTATATTCCTTTCCCCATGTGTCTTCTACTTCCTGTGTCCCAAACACAAGCTTCACAGCACATGGCATGGAAAAGCCTTGGAGGTCTCAGTACACAGGCATACCCCTGCATGTCTTGCTGACTCAATAGGTGTCTCCCCTTGATCCTTTGAATGGGTTCATCGTTGTCAAGGAGTGTGGGGGAGTCAGGACCCTGCACCCCTGGGCTCCCTGCGATTCACCAGGACTCTCAGCCAGCCAGTAAAGCAGAAGGTTTATTTAGCCGACAGGAACACAGTCCAACACAGGTCTTGCAGGCACAGATAACAGGATCCCCCCTGTTAGGTATCTAGCAAAGCAAAAGGCCAGCGCAACCGAATGCCTGACACTCTGTCTCCTAGCAACTGATGGCCTGGGCACCTCCCCTGCAAAGGTGCAACTAAAGGTGTTGGAGACAAAGGGGTCAGGTGACCTCCTGGCCCGGGAAAGAAGCTGAGCAGAGAGGAGGGGCTGGAGGGGGTTGGGCAGACTGGAGCTGGCTGGGGAAGGAAGAGAGGGTCAGACAGGGCTCTGATCCCCAATGGGGGCTATGGGGCTCCTGGGGCCCCAAGATGGACCTAACAGGGGGGATCCAGTTATCTGTGCCTGCAAGACCTGTGTTGGACTGTGTTCCTGTCGGCTAAATAAACCTTCTGCTTTACTGGCTGGCTGAGAGTCCTGGTGAATCGCAGGGAGCCCGGGGGTGCAGGGCCCTGACTCCCCCACACTCTGTGACAACTGGTGGTAGCGGTGTGATCTACTGCACCCCCTGGACAGCGCTTCCTGCAGTAAGTGACTGGGGAGCAGTAAAACGAAGGGGTGATTAACCCCTGGGAGAATGTGACCAGAGAGAAGGACTTTGCAGTAACAGGGTCCCCCGGGGGATCACAGCGAGCGGTCCCAGGGGTGGAGGAGTCTGCAGCTTCACATTTGAGTTCTTTCAGAACTCTTGGGTGAATGCCATCTGGTCCCGGTGACTTGTTAATGTTGAGTTTATCAATTAATTCCAAAACCTCCTCTAGTGACACTTCAATCTGTGACAGTTCCTCAGATTTGTCACCTACAAAAGCCAGCTCAGGTTTGGGAATCTCCCTAACATCCTCAGCCGTGAAGACTGAAGCAAAGAATCCATTTAGTTTCTCCGCAATGACTTTATCATCTTTAAGCGCTCCTTTTGAATTTTGATCATCAAGGGGCCCCACTGGTTGTTTAGCAGGCTTCCTGCTTCTGATGTACTTAAAAAACATTTTGTTATTACCTTTGGAGTTTTTGGCTAGCCGTTCTTCAAACTCCTCTTTGGCTTTTCTTATTACACTCTTGCACTTAAGTTGGCAGTGTTTGTGCTCCTTTCTATTTGCCTCACTAGGATTTGACTTCCACTTTTTAAAGGAAGTCTTTTTATCACTCACTGCTTCTTTTACATGGTTGTTAAGCCACGGTGGCTCTTTTTTAGTTCTTTTACTGTTTTTCTTAATTTGGGGTATACATTGAAGTTGGGCCTCTATTACAGTGTCTTTAAAAAGGGCCCATGCAACTTGCAGGGATTTCACTTTAGTCACTGTACCTTTTAACTTTTGTCTAACTAACCCCCTCATTTTTGTATAGTTCCCCCTTTTGAAATTAAAGGCCACAGTGTTGGGCAGTTGAGATGTTCTTCCCATCACAGGGATGTTGAATGCTATTGTATTATGGTCACTATTTCCAAGCGGTCCTGCTATAGTTACCTCTTGGACCAGCTCCTGCGCTCCACTCAGGATTAAATCTAGAGTCGCCTCTCCCCTTGTGGGTTCCTGTACCAGCTGCTCCATGAAGCAGTCATTTAAAGTATCGAGAAATTTTATCTCTGCATTTCGTCCTGAAGTGAAATGTTCCCAGTCAATATGGGGATAATTGAAATCCCCCACTATTATTGGGTTCTTAATTTTGATAGCTGCTCTAATTTCCCTTAGCATTTCATCATCACTATTACTGTCCTGGTCAGGTGGTCGATAATAGATCCCTACTGTTATATTTTTACTAGAGCATGAAATTTCTATCCATAGAGACTCTATGGAACCTGTGGATTCGCTTAAGATTTTTACTTCATTTGAATCTACACTTTCTTTAACATATAGTGCCACTCCTCCCCCTGCACAGCCTGTTCTGTCCTTCCGATATATTTTGTACCCCGGAATGATTGTGTCCCATTGATTGCTCTCAGTCCACCAGGTTTCTGTGATGCCTATTATATCTATATCCTCCTTTATCACAAGACACTCTAGTTCACCCATCTTATTATTTAGACTTCTGGCATTTGTGTACAAGCACTTTAAAAACTTGTCCCTGTTTATTAGCCTACCTTTTTCTGATGTGCCAGATTCTTTTTTATGTGACTGTTTATCATCTGATCCGGCCCTTACATTATACTTCTCATTCCTCTGCTCCTGACTATAACCTGGAGATTCTCTATCATCAGACTCTCCCCTAAGAGAAGTCTGTGTCCGATCCACACGCTCCTCTGCAGCAGTCGGCTTTCCCCCATCTCCTAGTTTAAAAACTGCTCTACAACCTTTTTAATGTTTAGTGCCAGCAGTCTGGTTCCACTTTGGTTTAGGTGGAGCCCATCTCTCCTGTATAGGCTCCTCCCATCCCAGAAGTTTCCCCAGTTCCTAATGAACGTGAACCCCTCCTCTCTACACCATCGTCTCATCCACGCATTGACGTGTTACCTCTTGGACAAGATCCTGCACTCCACTCAGGACTAAATGGAGAGTTGCTTCTCCCCTTGCAGCTCTTGTACCAGCTGCTCTAAGAAACAGTCATTTAAAGTATCGAGAAATTTTGTCTCTGCATTTTGTCCTGAAGTGACATGTACCCAGTCAATATGGGGATAATTGAAATCTCCCACTATTATGGAGTTCTTTATTTTGATAGCCTCTCTAATCTCCCTTCGCATTTCATCCTCACTATCACTGTCTTTGACAGGTGGTCGATAATAGATCTCTATTGTTATATTCTTATTAGAGCATGGAATTACTACTCATAAAGAGTCTATGGAACATGCGGTTTCATTTAAGATTTTTACTTCATTTGAGTCTACATTTTCTTTAACATACAGTGCCACTCCCCTCCCCACCCCCCGAGTATGACCTGCTCTGACCTTCAGATGTATTTTGTACCCTGGAATGATTGTGTCCCATTGATTATCCTCACTCCGCCAGGTCTCTGTGATGCCTATTATGTCAATATCCTCTTTTAACACGAGGCACTTTAATTCACCCATCTTATTATTTACACTTCTAGCATTTGTGTACACGCACTTTAAAAACTTGTCACTGTTTATTTGTCTGCCCTTTTCTGATGTGTCAGATTCTTTTGTGTGTGAATGCTTCTCGTCTGATCTGGCCCCTACTTTATCCTCTTCCAGCCTCTCTTCCTGACTAAAACTAGAAAAATCTCTATCACTACACTCTCCTCTAAGAGAAGTCTCTGTCCGATCCACGTGCTCCTCTGCAGCCATTGGCTTTCCCCGCAGCTCTTAGTTTAAAAACTGCTCTGCAACCTTTTTAATGTTAAGTGCCAGCAGTCTGGATCCACTTTGGTTTAGGTGGAGCCCACCCTTCCTGTACAGGCTCTCCATCCCCAAAGTTTCCCCAGTTCCTAATAAATCTAAACCCCATCTCTCTACACCATCATCTCATCCACGCATTGAGACTCCAAAGCTCTGCCTGCCTACCTGGCCCTGCGCGTGGAACTGGGAGCATTTCTGAGAATGCCACCATAGAGGTCCTGGATTTCAATCTCTTTCCTAGCAGATTAAATTTGGCCTCCAGGACATCTCACTTACCCTTCCCTATGTCATTGGTATCTACATGTACCATGACCACTGGCTCCTCCCCAGCACTACACATAAATCTATCTAGATGCCTTGAGAAATCCGCAACCTACGCACCAGGCAGGCAAGTCACCATACGGCTCTCCCGGTCATCACAAACCCAGATATCCTTGTTTCTAATGATCGAATCTCCCATTACTAACAGATGCCTTTTCTTAATGAGTGGAGTTCCCTCCCCCGGTGAGGTAACCTCAGTGCAAGAGGTTACCCCAACACTATCTGGAAGGAGGGTCCCAACTATGAGAAGCTTTCCCTCTGCTCCCGTTGACTGCTCTCATTCCCTGGGCCTTCCATCCTCCTCAACAGTGCGGGGGGCTGTCTGACCGTAGTTGGGACAATTGTATAGTGTCCCAGAAAGCCTTATCAACATACTTCTCTGCCTCCCTTAGCTCCTCCAGTTCCAACACCCTGGGCTCCAAAGCCTCCACACGGTCTCTGAGGGCCAGGAGCTCCTTGCACCAAATGCCCACATACATACATAACATAAGAACGGTCGTACCGGGTCAGATCCAAAGGTCCATCTAGCCCAGTATCCTGTCTACCGACAGTGGCCAATGCCAGGTGTCCCAGAGGGAGTGAACCTAACAGGCAATGATCAAGTGATCTCTCTCCTGCCATCCATCTCCATCCTCTGACGAACAGAGGCTAGGGACACCATTCCTTACCCATCCTGGCTAATAGCTATTGACGGACTTAACCACCATGAATTTATCCAGTTCTCTTTTAAACGCTGTTATAGTCCTAGCCTTCACAACCTCCTCAGGTAAGGAGTTCCACAAGTTGGCTGTGCGCTGCGTGAAGAAGAACTTCCTTTTATTTTCTTTAAACCTGCTGCCTATTAATTTCATCTGGTGACCCCTAGGAAGCTTCTGTTGATTATGCTGCACTTAACCCTCAGTTTTAATTGAGCAAACAGGAGATATCTGACACTGTGGGATACGGCTCCTGTGCTCTGTTCCCAAAGTGTTCTGCAGCAGGGGAGGGTCTCTGGTAATGTGTGTGTCACTGGCATATTGGGGTGATGCTGAAACTGGGCAGAGTAGAGGTGGCATTGTGGGGCTGGCGTAAACCTTCTCTCTCCATTTCCCCTTCCAAGAACCGAGGCGACAGTAACCCTTACCCAGTGAGGTCACATTCTCATAGTTCTCCTGCATGACATCCCAGTAGAGGGCTCTCTGAGTGGGGTCCAGCAGAGCCCACTCTTCCCTGGTGAAATACACAGCCACCTCCTCGAAGGTCACCAGCCCCTGAAAGAGCAAGAGTCCAACACTCAATACCTGCTGCCCCATTCACAGCCCCACTATTTGTGAAGAGAGGAGCCCATCAAAGGGAAGCCCTGGGTGGATTGCAGTCAACAAAGTCCCACCCCCACCCTGCTCAGAGCATCCCAGAAACATCAGAGTGAGGGGACAAAGAGAGCCCCTTATCTCTCCCAGCAGATCCATCACACACCTACTAGCCACAGACTGATAGAGGAGAGGGAGCCACTAGCAGGGACCAGGGAGAGATCCCTGGTAGGAAGCCCAGCACCCTCCTCATTGTGAGGAGCTGGATATGAAGGGAGGGAAATCTCCCCTAACCCTCACTAGTGGGTGCCCCCTTCATATCTCACAGCAGCCACTGGTTAGTCGGGTCAGGCTCCAGCACTATGAGTCTGGTCAGTTTTCCCAGCCCCATTCAAGTGGGTTATTTTCTGCTCCACAAACTAGAGCATTTACACCTCTGAACCTCATGGGTCTGTTCCTAGAATCTAAGCCACTTATTAAACAACTCCCAGCAGGTCTGTCACACCCTGTCCTCCTCCCTTTCTCCACCCTGTGCATTTCCTGCCCCGCTCCAAACCAGACTCTGCAAACCTTCCCATCTCCGCTGTATTTGCTGTCCATCTCCCTCCTGTAGGAACCCACCAACCCCCCCTCAAAAAAATAATCCCTACCTGAGCTGGCTCCACTGCAGCCATTTCTCTTCCCTGTCCCATGGGAGGATGAGATGAGCTGGAGCGAAACACGGACGTCATTCTGCAGCCCTGGCAGGGCGAGAAGGGCAGTTGTGGAGGTTTCAGAACAGGCTTTAGTTAATTTCACATTACGATTCCCCCAGGCCCTTTCCCTCCAGACAGGCATCCTAGACTCTGCCATGCTGGGAACATGCTTGATCTCTTTATTACAGTGTAGACCTGGCCCCTCCTGCCAGGCTAAGCCCACAGAGATATTTTTAACCTCCCTTCTGCCTCCCCTCACCCCGTAACAAAGTCTCTGAGCACAAGGCTAGAAAAGAGCAGAACCAAAGGAGTCACTGTGGGGGATTCCCTCAGACACTGACCCCACGGCAGCCACACCCCAGCAGGGGAAATATGGAGTCAGGAACTGGCTTTTCCTCTGTCTGAGCCTTTTCTTGATCACTGGAAAGTGGTTCTGCCCAGGGATGCTGCAATACATGTGTCTGGGTGCACTAGAGAGCTGGAAATCTCTCCCCCCCACTCATTTCTCCCACTGCCCCTTTCAGTGTCTCCTTCCCCAGTCCTCTCTCCCTGCCCCTCTGGCTGGGACAGTCCCATTCCTGGGGGCTTTGCTCTCCCAGGGCTGGATTTTCTCCTGGCAACTACTAATGGGAGGAGAAATTGGCGGGGGGGGGGGCTGTTTGTGCCAGTCCCCAGCACTTTCCCTGAGGTCTTTCAGTAACCTGGAGTCTGTGGCTCAGAATTTGCATTAACAGGGCCCAGGGCTGCCCTAGGGGGCTAGTACCAGCTGCAGAAAGTCATTACCTAGGCCAGGCAGAGAAAAAAGCTTTAATTAAGGTCACATCCCAGGACAGAATCCCGCTGGGGGAGCAGCAGCTGCTAAGCCTGGCCTCCCAGATCACAATGGAGGCGGCAGCGTCTGACCCAGGAAGCTGAACCCCAATATCCTGAGCAGAGAGGGACAGAGCGTTTGAGCAGCTTCCCTCCTTTAGCTCTCTGGGGAGAGCAGCTAATGAGAGCCCCTCCTCACAGGGAGAGCTGCTGATCTCATTTGCCCCACTGTCCATCTGGAGTCACTCCTTGTCTTTCCATGCAGTGACTCTGGATAAACAATGGTCTCAATGAAACCAGATTTCAGAAAGAAGGAGTCCAGAATGCTGTGGAAGAGACCATTGTGTGGCATTTCTAGCCCCCTTCCCACCTGCCTCACCCCCCAGATCTAGTATAAGGACTCGGGGCACAAATTTTCCCAATGGAACTGGAAGGTCCTGGAGTTTTCAAGATGTTTGATAAGTGGATAGAAAGTTATCACGGTGACTGGGCCTGGCTGGGGAATGCTGGGACGTGCTTGGAGCCAGGATTCTGGCACAAGCTGATGAGCTAGAAGGCGCATGGTTAGTAGCAGCCCCCAGAGCCTCCATCCAGGGGCCCCCAGATACCCCCAGATCCCGCAGCCAGGGTCCCACCAGATATTCCCTGGGACCCATCCCCCAAAATCCCTGAACAGGGACTCCAGATACCCCTCAGCACCCCACTGGCCAGAGAACCCCCACCAGACCATCACTGGCAGGCTGGGAATCCTAAAGGGTTCCCCCCACCAGGTACCCCCAACAGCCAGGGACCACCCCCCCAGGGGACCCCTCACTGGGAATTCAGTCCCTCACTGCCTGCCCAGGATTCCCCTACTGCCTGCCTAGGACCCCCACCTGCCCTCCAGCAGGATCTGCCAGGCCGTTTGCCTGGGACCCCCTGATGCTTTACAACGGGACCCCTCCCTCTGCTTGCCTGGCATCCCGACCTAGTTCCTGGCACTCCCCCACCCAGCTCTGTGCATTGGGCACGACTGAGCCCCTGGCATAGCACCAGGCTCCCTCCAGCCCCCTGCCCCGCCTCCCCAAGAGACGCCCACCCTCACTGCTCTGCACCAACAAGTCCCCAGTGATACCCACCTCCAGGACCCACAGCCTCAGGGCTGGGCACATCAGAACCCACCCCCCCAAACCTCCAGACCCCCTGCCCAGTCACCCAGAGGCCTCCCCCTCCCACAACGCCCCTTCAGCTCCAGCTGCAATCTCCCCACACAGACACCCCATTCCCTACCCCAGCAACAGTTACCTCACTGTGTCTGCTAAGTGGATAGAAAGTTATCACTGCCCCCTGCTGGCCAGTCACCGGGGCAGAGGGATCCCTGGGGGGTGCTGCTTTAACAGGAGAATGGAAGGCCTGGCGGGCAAGAAAGGTCCATGCCCTGTCACTAGCTACATCTTCGCACTGCGGGAAGCAGCCCCTCCCAGAGACCATTTGTCATGGGCTTTGGGACACTTCTGGACCCACGCTGCACTCAGAGTGACCTCCTCATCCAGTGCCAGCTGGAGAAAAGAAAAGGGTCCAGCCAACTCTCCTGTTACCAGCTGGGAACCACTGATCCCCCAAACAGGGGGAGGCCTCTGGATTTGATGGGTATTAAATCCGTTTAGAGAGGAAAGTGGAAAATCAGAGGGATTTTATATCAGTTGTTGATACGAGGTAAAATCTGAGTGTTTCACATCAATATCTGATAACTGAATAGAGAGAAAATGGGCAACATTTGCCAACATTTTATATCCATGTTCAGGAATCTGAGAAAAGGTGTAAATCTGAGATTTTCTTAGTATTTTATAATTAAAGAGACAGGGAAAAATCTCAGGCCATAGTCATTTAGAAATAGACAATTAGAGAAAAAGTGGGGCTTAGGATAATTTTTAGATTTGCAGAGAATACGTATCAGAAACTACGAAGTGATAACATGAGAGGGCGGAGGGATAGCTCAGTGGTTGGAGCACTGCCCTACTAAAGCCGGGGTTGTGAGTTCAATCCTTGAGGGGGCCATTTAGGAAACTGGGGTAAAAATCTGGGGATTGTTCTTGCTTTGAGCAGGGGGTTGGACTAGATACCTCCTGAGGTCCCTTCCAATCCTGAGAGTCTATGAACACCGTCGAGATCTGAGGGGATTTTATATTACTGCTACATAACTAGAGGGAAAAGGGGGGCTGTTGGACTGGATTTTATATTACTATCCAATACATATACAGAAAGTGATGGTTTCCCCCACCATTCCCATGGGCAGCAGGGAGCCCTTTGAGGAGCTGATTTAAGAGGGCAAAGGGGGGGGGGGAGCTGGCAGGTCCCTGGAGGAGGGAAGGGGGCAGCAGTGGGGGATGGGCAGGTGGCTGTGGTGGTAGTTAGGGGCAGTAACTGGGAAACCAGGGTCCGGGCAGCCCCCACGGGGGACACGTGCCCCTCCCGTCCCCCCCCGGCAGAGAACCGGCATCTCACCCCCCCCCCCCGCGCCAGGGGCAGCCACGTGCTGGGGACTGACCCAGGGCAACAATTTCCCACCCGGACAAGGACAAATCGCTGCAGGTAAAACGGGGGGGGGGGGGAGAGACTGAGGGGGGGGGGAACAGGGGAGCCGAGAGAGCGGATCACGGGGGGGGGGCGAATCTCCCCGGATGTTACAGCCCGAGCGAGACCCCGAGAGAGAAACGGGGCAGAACCGGAGAGACTCTGTACCGGGGGCGAGAGGCGCAAACAGGGACAGGAGCCAATTAACTCCCCCCCCCCGCCGCTTCCCCCCCCTGGGAATTTCCTGGCTGCCCAGAGACAGTTCAACCCGCCCCCCCGTCCCACCTCCCAGCGGGGCCGGGGCGGATCCTGCTGCAGCTCCCGGGGCCGAGGCGGCTCCGAGGCTTCTCCCGGGTTCCCCGGGGCAGAGTCACGTGCCCGCCCCCCCCACGGGGTCTCTCACTCACCGGCTCACACGGAGGCGGCAGCAGCAGCTTTGTTCTCCCGCCCCGAGCGGGGCTTGCACGGAGCATGCGCAGTTCTAGCTGCTGACCCCCTCCCTCACCTGGGCTGGGGAGGGCGGACGCGCCCCCGGGGCAGGCTGGGAGATGTTGTTCTGGACTCTTAGTGGAAAGGAAGTGACGTCAGCGAGGGAGGCGGTGCCGGAGCGCGAACGCGCGCGGGGCGCTGCGTTTCTGCCTGGCTCGTGCGGGGCCGTTGGAGCCTCTCCCGGGCCGGAGAAGGGTTTGTGCCGCTGGGGCTCTGGGCATGCGCAGATCGCGGCGAGAGAGACCTTCATTAACCCCCCCGTGGGGGGCTGGGAAAGGGGGGGGAAGTGTCGGTGCAGCCCGGACATGGCCGGGGGGAGGAGCCGGTGACCCCCGAGGAGCGGGGAGAGAAAGGGGGGGGCTGAGACCCCCTCGGATTTACCGCTGCCCCCCCCGTGGGGACTCCCCGCCTCCCCCCGCCCTGCCCCCTTTCTCCCTAGAGAGCCACGAGCAGCCCCCAGGGTGACCCCCCCTCCCCCAACCCCTGAGAAGTTCCCTGTTCCCCCCCCCCCCGATTGTGCCCCATTTTCTCTCCCCTTCGCCAGTGTCCAGCTCTCACTGGGGCTGGTGGGGCTCTGGGGGTGTCTGGGGCCCCTGGCCAGGGACTCTGGGGACTGGGGGCTAGGGAAGATCTGGCAGGACCCTGGCTGGGGCTGTGGGGGTGTCTGGGGACTCGGCTGTGGGGTCTGGGCTCTGGGGGGTGTCTGGGGGCTGCTGCTAACCGTGTTGAAGGGCCTTAATGGAGAGAAAAGATTGGGTATTAAAGCAGAGAAAGGCCTAACAAGCCCCAATGGCTGGACGGTGAAAAGAGACAAATTCATATTACAACTAAGGCACAAATATTCAACAGCGAAGATGATTCACCACAGGAACAAGCTACCAAGGAAAGTGGTGGATTCTCCATCTCCTGATGTCATTTCATGAAGACTAGATGCCTTTCTGGAATGTGTTTGCCCCAAAAGTAGCTCTTGTGTCATACAGGAGGCCTGTGATATGCAGGAGGTCAGATTAGATGCTCTAATGGTCCCTTCTGGCCATAAAGTCGACTAATTTCTGAAAAATTGAGTGTAGCATTGGGAGCAGCATCTGATGTTTTCCTGTCTAGCCGGCTTGCTTCCTAGAACGAATGCTCCTTGAGTGGGGTGATCCACAGGGAGTAGCTCAAACCTCCAAAGTGCCTGGCCAGGGGCAGGACATTAGCACAGCAAGGGAGGGGTGTGGCAGTGACATCACAAAGGCCTTTTGCAGGACCTCAGACTATTGGTCGAAGGTGGTGTGGAGGTGGTGACCTCACAGAGAGATGCTGACATCAGCCAGGCAGGACAGGGGCGAGGGGCCAGGGAAACCTCAGAGACCCCTGTGGCTTTGCTTCAGCAAGTCTCCTTCTCGAGGTCTCTCTTTGAGGACTGAGAGAGTATTCGGGTTCACGGATGTGAGCGCCAGGAGGAACCTCTTTCGAGTTTTCTCCTTCCCTTTTCCTTATTTTACTAGAAAACAGCCTCCCTGTTTAGAAGGTAAGAGCCTCCTCGAGGTTTGAAACCTGTTCAGTCTGATCCATCGGGTGACAGCTGAATTCTAGGCATGGAAAACACAAGCTTAAGGAGGCAGAATTTTATTGCGCACCTGGGATTTTGTCCCTTAGAATCACTGGGGACATTACGGTTTGTCCTTTTTGTTTCACCTTTTCCTCCATCCATCCCTCCCTCCTTTCTCTTTGTCTCTTGCTTCTTTTGTCCTTTCACCTGTGTCCCTCCCAACACCAGGAGGGGTGTGTGTGTGTGTGTGTGTGTTGCGGGGGAGCAGTGTGGTTTTTCCCCGTGTAGCCAGCACCAGACCAGCTCTGCTCCCTTCCTGCCACTGCGACCCCATCTCACCTCCTGACCCTGGCTGGGCGCCCCCGGCTCCTCGTAGCAGGGGGCTGTGCAGGGGGGTCTCCTTGCAATCATGAGTGGGTGTCTGGTGGGTGCTGTCACCTCCGCCAGAGACCCCCAAGAGACTCACTAGCTTCCTCTGCATGCGGGGAGGGGCTCCTACTTTCTGACTTGGGGGGGGGGGGGGAGATTCTGTGATATCAGAGCCTGTGGGGGGAGGGGCTCGAATCATAGTCTGGAGTGGCAGGGCAACCCCCTCCCCCAGTCAGATTCCACTAGGGGGCTGGGCTGGGATCTCTAGTGAGGGAGTCACAGGAAAAAACAGCCACCACTATGGAACCCAGGAGTCCTGGCTCCCACTTCCCCTGCTCTCATCTCTAGTCCCCACTCCGCTCCCAGAACCAGGGATAGAACCTAGAGGTCCTGGTGCCCAGCCCCCTCCCTGCTCTGACTACTCAACCCCACTCCCCTTTTAGGCTCGCTGCCTCTTCTATCCACCCAGCCCACCTGTCCATCCCTTTGCTGCAGGTTTCTGGGGTGTCACCCCTGCTCTGTGCTCCCCCAGTGCAGCCCAAGGCCTTTCTTCCCCCCAATCACACATCCTCTCCCCCCTCATGCTGGATCATCTGCTTGGCCCCCTGCCCCCTCTCGGGGTGCGCTGTGCGGTGTGGCTGGGGATTGTGCAATGGCCCAGCACCAGGCAACGCAGAACGTAAACCACAGGCCCTGCCCTGCCCTGCCCTACCCCACCGCACTGGAGCTGCCTTCCAGGTGCATTGGAGCCCAGCGCCCTGCACCTGTGCCCTCCTGCCCCACAAGGGGTGAGCTGCAGTCCCCACCATGCTCCGCAGAGGGGAGAAGGGTCAAGCCAACCAGCCCATTTAGGATGGGGGAATCAACACCCTTTTTTCTGCACAGCCACTGACCATCAGCAGGATTCCTCCTCCTCCTCCTCCCTTCTGTGCCTCATGTGACTAAATCTCCACACCTAGACAGCCGGTCCATCTGCTGCACCTCAATCCCCCATGCCTGAGCCTCCCTGTCAAAACCCTGCACCTGGCTCCATAGAATCAAGTCTCACATCTCACTGGGAACTTGACTTCTTGTGCCCAGACAGTCTCAGCCCCCCTCAGTAGATGACCTGAGAAACACAGTGTCTGTCTTCTCTAAAGAAGTACTTGGAGACATTTTTCTTGTGTGATCACGTGGCCTAATGGAGAAGGCATCTGACTTTGGATCAGGCGATTGAGGGTTAGAGTCCCTTGGTGGTTGTGTTTGTGCAGTTTTACCTTTGTGTTGAAAGTCCTGCTCCCTTCAGGGCTGGAACCTCTTCTTGGCCGCTCAGGCCAATGCTCTGGCTTCAGCTAGAGCCTCGGGAAGGAGTTGGGGGTTGGGCATCACAAAGGCTGGGGCATGAGCCCCAGGTGCTTCCAGTCTCGCCTTTGCCCTTCCTGACTTGCCAAAGAAACTGGGTGGCTGCCCGGGCTAGCGTGTGGAGCAGTTTCCCTCTTCCAATTGTACGCCTGTCCCTGAGCTTGAGGGGGTTGCTACATAGCACCTTGGGAGCCTGGGTGTTTCTCTGCTTCTCGCCAGCTGGGGAAAAGCCTCTTGGGAAAAATCTCCTGCCCCACTGCCAAAGTGAGCACCGTGAGTGGGAACGGTCAGAGTCCCTACCAGGGGGGCTGGCCCTGCTTTCCTACCGTCTTCTGATGCTGGCCACAGAGCATCAGCAGCTGCCCCGCATGCTGGGTGGCTGTTGGCCTTCAGTGGGGGTTTGGCATGCCAGGGAGCAGGCTGGCCAGGTACCTTTGTGGCTCTCTGCTGGCCACGCATAGGCATGGTTCTCCCCTCCTCTTGCCCAGCCCTTGGTTGCTCTGTGGCTTATAAGCCTTCCCTTGGAGCTGTCAGCACCAGCCGCCTCTGCTCCAAGTGCCCAGAGGAGGAGAGGTGCTGGGCTCCAGCCTGGGACTCTTCCTCCTCCTTACTATGAAGCCTGGCCCTGGCCCTGCTTTCTTCAAGCGCCAGGTGGGCAAGAGGAACAGCACAATGGCAAGTGCCAAACTTGTGGGCATCAGGTGAAGCAGTGAGAATCCCAACCCTCAGGTGTCAGTAGCCAGTTCTAGAGCCCTGACCCACTGCAGCCGTCCCACCCAGAGGCCTGACTCCAGTGGGTGTGAGTCACCCAGCAGGAGGGGAAAGATTTGCTCTTGCACAGCTGGAGACAGGGAAGTTGAGCACTGTGAGCTCCACAGCTTTACCACAAGCCAACACAAGGTCCCACTGAGATTTGAACTCAGATTGCAGGATTCAGAGTCCTGAGTGCTGCCCGTTACACCATGGGACCAGCTCATGCTCCCTTCTCTGCACATCAGTGACCCTCACAGGACTGGCTTGTGTAAGGGACTGTTGATCCCTTAATAAAACTTAGTGGGGGTTTGGTTGGATAGTTCCCAGTCCCAGTAGAAGGGAGAAGGACCAATGAGAAATCAGGACCCTGAGACTGACAGTCCCCAGGGGCAATGGGGAGAGGCCAAAGCTCCAAGTTAGCCGCACTGACAGGCCAGGCAGTGTAATGAGGGAGTCACCAGGCCAGGGGGTCCCATCCTCCGTGGGAGCTGGAACTGCCTGGGCCAGAGTGGGGCAGAGCTAAGGAGAGAGCAGGAGCCCGAGAAGAGCCGGGGAGCAAAGCTGCACAGGTGTAGTGCCAGAATCTGCTCCCTGTAGGACTTTGCTACCTGCAGCAGTTACTGAGACCTGAGGTTGTTCTCATTTGCGGACTTGTCCTAATTGGCTAAAACTTGACAGTGGTGGGGGATGGAAGCATAAAGGCTTCGTCCTCCAAACGACTCTGCCTGGTGTCCATCTGTATCTATTACCTCTTCACACAGGATAGTAAAAAATAGAGTGAGGTCATTTAAACATCATTTATTTTGCAGCTTCATTTACTGTGCTAACAATGTAGCATCCTGACACTGATACTTCTGCCCATGTGACCTGTGGGTTGGATTCATTATAATGGGATGCGGGACATGTGGAGGATAATTTAAACTCTTAATTTCCTTAGGGTTTCCCTGCAATATATTTCGATGCTGGTGCGATTTCTGACCATTGCACGTCTATTGTATTTATTACAATAGCACAAGTAAGTCACACAAGTGACATAGTCTAGGGCAGGAGTCGGCAACCTTTCAGAAGTGATGTGCTGAGTCTTCATTTATTCACTCTAATCTAAGGTTTTGCGTGCCAGTCATACATTTTAACATTTTTAGAAGGTCTCTTTCTATAAGTCTCTAATATATAACTAAACTATTGTTGTATGTAAAGTAAATAAGGTTTTTAAAATGTTTAAGAAGCTTCATTTAAAATTAAAGTAAAATGCAGAGTCCCCCAGACTGGTGGCCAGGACCTGGGCAGTGTGAGTGCCACTGAAAATCAGCTCACATGCCACCTTCGGCACCTGTGCCATAGATTGTCTACCCCGGTCTAGGGGCTTGGCTACATTGGAAGTTAGCGCTCATTAAAGCAGCCCCGGGCGCCCTAATTCCTGACGTGTTCACACTCGCAAGGCACATGGAGCACCTGGGCTCTGGTGCGCTCCTGGTAATCCACCTCCATGAGAAGCATAAAGCTCGCTGAGCCTCGGCTGAAATGCCCGGGCGTCAGGGTGGATGACGTGTTGTGTTACTGCACTGTGATCGGCCTCAGGAAACATCCCATAATCCCCTGAAGTCAAGTGCCCACTCTGGTCATTGTTTTGAAATCGGCTGCAGGCATGCGGATATCCCCTTTCAAAGCTCCGTTTCTGACAGCCGGCTGCTTATCTGCTCTGGGACAAAGCAACCATTAGTGTGGAATGCTGCTGTTGTGAGTGTGTGTGTGTGGGGGGGTGTCTGCTGCTGTCTGAACACACAAGACAGCATGCTGACACACTCTCAGCCCCCAAACACACTGTCACTCCCCCCACGTACACACAACACACTCCCTGTCACACTCCACCGCCGTCCCCCATTCCAAAAGCACGTTGCAGCCACTTGCATTCTGGGATAGCTACCACAGTGCACTGCTCTCTGTGGCATTGCCAGAGCTGCTAATGTGGCCACTCCAGTGCGCTTGCAGCTGTCAGTGTGAACAAACGGCAGCGGTTTCCCTGCTGTGGTTTAACTCTCAGTGCTCTGCATCTGCAAGTGTAGCCAAGCCCTAAATTTGCCAGACCAACCGAACTCAGTAACTGCCCTCCACCACCATGTGCAGGGAGTAGGGGCACCGTGGAGCACACGCCGCACTTACTGGCTCAGCCTTGTGCATGCTGGGGTGGCCACCTCCCCGTTGATGAGACCTGGTCCCACCATCTCCATGGAGCTCCAGTCTGCCCTGCTGCCATCCCTGTCTGTGTTGTCTTCTCTAGCAGTTGACTGGAAGGTGCACATTGGCCGCACCTTCCATGTAGCTGTGTTGTCTCGAAGGGCGAAAGCAGGAGGAATGGTGCCTTCATAGCCCACCCAATATTCCATAACAGAGTTAAGGAAAATATTTCTCAATGAATTCTCAGTAAAAGATCAGAAGCAGCCAGTGTCTGTATCAGTCTATGAGCATTGGTATTTTCTTGAAATTTGTCAGACCAACCTAACTAACACCTAACACACATTTGAAGTTCTTCTTTTCACACTGTTGGCTCATTCTCAGGTTCTGCTTTGTCTCCAGACAGATCCATTCTCTATCAGGACGGCCTTGCTCTTTCTGTCTGTTTCACTCACTGAGGTGTCGGAGTAAATGCTCCCCTTCCTTCTATTCTCAGACAAACACTAGTATTAAGTGTTTCCTACTGATGGGTCTCAAAAGCATTTGTCAAGTGGAAGAAGCCATTTCTGGGGGATTGTTCCCAAGATCCAGTACTTTGTGTTCAAACGTCTCCCAGCTTCCTTGGCGAAAATAACACCAATGCTTCTTTGCAATGTACAAGAAGAAAGGAGTTTTTCACCCCAGATGGGACTTGAACCCACAATCTCTGACTTAGAAAGCCTTTGCCTTGTCCATTAGGCCACTGGGGCCCTGAAGAGATGGGTGGAAATTCCCTCTCAGGATTGCACATTCCTCACATTCACTCAGAAGCCAAATACCCATTTAATGGCCTTACAGAAACGTCTGCATCCCCTGGCAGCGAGGCACCTGGGCAGGTGGCTGACAGAGCTGAGCACCACCTTTCTCCCAGCCACCTTTAGAGAAGAACCCCACCCTAGAGTCAGCACCTCCACGGCTGTGGCTCTGAGTGGCAGTAGGATGATTAGGGGGTGAATCCGGGGCTGGAAGGGAGGTAAGGTCGGCCTGTAAGGAGTAACCAGGTGGGGCAGACCCAGGGGAGGCTGTGGGCTGCTGGTCGGTTGTTGGGATCCGAGCTCTAGATCAAAGCTGCACAGTGACCTGACACCCAGGGTTATAGGGCCGACATAGTGACCCCTTACTGGCCTCGGTGACCCCAAACCCTTGTTACTAAGGGCATTGAGGAGTCTCTGTCCCTTAATAACTTCTGGGAGCTCCCCAGCAGGCTGCGGGCGTCAGCCGCCTCCTCCCACACAGGTTAGACTCTTGGCGCTGTGCCAGCCACCCCCTCGCTTGCAGGCCCAGTGTAGGAAGAAGGAGGCCCGGTGCTGGCAGAAGAGGGTTTTGATTAATCGACCTCTGTGTGATGGGCACAGGACTCTTCCACTCAGTAGCACAGCTGGTGGGGAGCAGGGGGAGCAGCTAAAATTGGGGAGGGGAGGCAGAAGCCAAAATGATTCCCAGAGGGGGACACCAGGACAAAAGGGTCGGGCGGCAAGTGGTGGCCAGACTTTGGCCATCACGGTCTAGTCTAGCTCAGGGTCCAGCTCAACTTCCTCCCCGTGCCACTGGCCCCCAGACCCTTCCACTGCCAGGTGAACCCGGGAACTCAGGCACTCCTCTGTGGTGTGAAAATCGGGGAGGGGAGGCAGAAGCCCCACTTCCCTCCCGAAATGACGCCCAGTGGGGGAAGCCAGGACAACAGGGTCGGGCGGCAAGTGGTGGCCAGACTTTGGCCATCACAGTCTAGTCTAGCTCAGGGTCCAGCTCAACTTCCTCCCTGCGCCACTGGCCCCCAGTCCCCTTCCCCCACCAGGTCAACCCGGGCACTAGGGCAGGAACAGGGTGAGGCAGCAAGTCAAGCTGAGCAAGGCAGGCAAAAGCGAGTCCTGTCTTCATGGGCCGCTCACAATGACGTCCTTTTTGGGTGCAACTGCTGCAAAAACATCCCGGGCAGAGAAGCAGGAGGCCAAAATACTACTATACAGCTGCCAAAGTAGCTCAGTCGCTAGAGTGGTAGACTGATGCTCTGAAGGTCCCTGATTCAATCCCTGGCTTTAGCAGGCCCTTTCATCCCTTTTTTGTGCAGGGGTGGCTTGTTTTCTAGGAAGGCAGCAGCACCTTTATCTGAGGCAAGTACCTGATTTTGAGCTCTCCAGCAGGATAACAGAGAGCATGGGCTTCTCCCCCTAGTTGGCCCACCTGACCTATAATGATGAGAGATGGGAGCTGTCTTTCCCACATGACTTATTCGTTGACCCAAAATGGCAGGAACAGAGTGAGGCAGGACGGCCCTTGGAGATGGTGCCAGAGTGGGCAGGGACTTGGGAGGAAAGCTCCTCTGCAAAGCTGAGTGATGACAGTACTGGGGAAGGGGCATCTGGCACGTGGAATGTGGCAGGGATTCAGAGGCCCAAGAGGAGGCACTTGATGTTAAGGTGTGAAAGGAAAGATCTGTGGTAGGAACTGGCTCCCTTCCTCTGGACCACACGGTGTTTGGTGTCGGGGGGGATTTTAATTGTCTCAGCCGGCCTGAGAACCGCTGGTCCCATTTTCTCGACCATCAGAGGAAACGTTTTTACAATGAGCACTACCTGGCGCAGGTCTGTAGCGAGGTCAGCTTAGAGGACGTATTTCTCTGTAGTGGAACCAGTGGAGGACAGGCGGTAGCCTCCTATTCCTCTGACCCGAGTTCACACCAGCCGCAGAGGGGATACACCTTTCTGCGGGGACAGGCCAGGAGTCGCACTGACCGGATTTCCGTGAAGGAGAGCACGTCGACAGCCCAGTGCAGGGTGGTGCCAATGGACAGTTCAGATCACGCAGCTCTCATCATGTGCTCAGTGTGGGCAATTCCCTGACCCACAGCAGAGGATATTGGAAGCTGAACATCCAGAGCTTGCAAGATAAAGGAGCAGGGGGGTGAGGCCTGTCAGTGTTGGCAGAATGGGAAAGCATCAGAGGGTCCTATGGCAACTGGGGGGATTGGTGGGAGTCAGTGAGGGTGGAGTTGGCGGCTTTGTTCCGGCGGTCAGGCAAACACCACAACATTAAAGAAACCAATGGTGCCAAGTCCTGCAGCGTCGCCCGTGGGATTTCCACAAGAGCATCCAGGCAGGGGAGCCAGTCAGCGTGTGACTGTATGACCGGGTCAAGTGACAGCTGCCCGAGTTCCAGGAGATGAGGCTCCAACTGGCTGATATGAGCGGGAGCACCGAGTGAAGGGAGGGGGTGGCCTCCCCTGACATTTTTGCAGCCTGCAGGGAACAAAGACAAAGTAGGGGGATGCGGGGAGTCAGGGCAGGCCCCACGGACACGGTAGATCAGGATTATAGTTGATGGAGGAGGAAAGAGAGTCCTGCGAGAGGAAGCTGCTGGTGGGACGAACATGGGGCTTTTAACTGGGGGGTCCAGTGTTTGAGCCCTAGTTTTAGCAGCTGGCTTTTAAGCTGCTGTGCAGGCCAGTTCAGCTGTCAGAACACTGACTAGTGCAAGCTGAGCTCAGATCTCAGTGGGAATTTGGGACCTGTTGCTTCGTACCTAAACATAGGTGGAGTTTCAAGGCTTTGTCTTGCTCTTTCAAATGACGCAGGAGCCGGTGTTTTGCCTGCTGGCTGTTGTGACTTGCGCACCAGAGGGGATGCTGGTTCCAGCAGGCTGGCCTTGCCTGGAGCCCTGTAGGAAAGGATGGGAGCTGGCTTTACTCTGAGTTCTGCAGCCAGGCACGGGAGGCCGCCCTCTTGGTTGACCTACTGGCCCAAAGTCACTTTGGCAGCGTTGGTCTTTCCCCAGGAATGCTGAAGCACAGGCCTGAGGGAGGGAGACTCAATCCCCCTCCCTCTTGGTCAGGGCGGAAGAGGCAGCTGTAAGAGCGGCCAGGTTCCTGAGCTGGGCCTGCCAGCCTTCGGGGAGAGTGGAGCTGACTGGGGCATGGTGCTGGCAAAATGCCTCAGGGCGCTGGTGGGAGGAGCAGGCCAGGGCTAGGGCTGGGTGGAGAGAGAGAAAGACCAGCAGGTTTCCTCTATTGTTTCCTGCTCTCTTTTTCTTCCATAGTTTCTCTTCTGCATGAACTTGCTCACTTTCTGTGAGCCTGGTTAGCTCAGTGGGCCAAGCGTCAGACCTTTAATCTGAAAGTCTAGGGTTCAAGTCCCTGGTCAGGCACTCAACTATTCCCCAAGGTCTTAGAAAGCTCTGTCTCTGGAGTCCTTCTTGATGACGCTTTTTCTCTTCAGGATTTTGCCTTTCCTAAGAAGGGGATTTGTATGTGGGTTTGAAGGGGCAACTTCCTGACACCCCCTCTGTCCTCGCAGGCTGGAGGAATAAAGGCCTCTGGGTAGGGACAGCCCTAGACTAGCCGCCAGCACCTGGCGCCCTAGGCGAACCCTGCAATTGTCACCCCCCACCCCCGAACCCCAAGGGCAGAGCTAGGCTGAGGTATTTTGGTAAACGGGGAAACATTATGCCCCTTTTTTCCATTTAATGTTTTTAAGCGTTTTTATGGATTTTTTTAAACAGAGGCTTAATTATTTGGTTTGTCCATCCGTCCGTCTGTCCAACCAATGTTTCTTTCTCCATTCTTCTGGTTCTGGCTGCCCCTTACTACAGCCATAACTTTGGTCTTGAACTTTATAGAGTAGTGAGGTACTTTAAGGGTTAAATGCTAAATACCAAACCCAAACAAGACTAGTTACCTGTGTCTGGCAAAAGGTGTTTTTCAGTGGCATTATAAAAAAATCCCAGCAAAGCAGAACCAAACCAATTCATCTTAAACCTTCAAAACAAGAGTTTTACAAACCATGAGTGTCAGTTTAGGTCCTTAAAACCTTACATCATCACACACAAAGTTCTCCTTTGCCTAACATCCCTTGCACTGCGATTACTCTTTTTTACACAACTCTTCCCCGATTGCACGTCCATCTTGTACAACCAGAGCCAGCCAGGGGCAGGCAAGTTAAGTGCCAATAGAAACCCCGGACATTCCTTTAGTGATTTTGCTTACATTACCCAGGAGTCAAATCATTTTAATGACATTATCTCTCCGCCTGCTGCCTGCAGCCATCCCCTATAGACCATTTCTATGAGCAACGGGCCCATTTCCCCTCAGAATGGCTGTAAAGACTTCTCGGGACAAAACATAGTGGTGGTAGTAGCCACTTTACCTGACCCTCTTGTATAATGTAATTACCAAACTTCTATCAAATGTGACTGCACAGAGCTGCACATACAGTTACATTCAGTGAAAGTGAGCAACTGTCCCCAAAACTCACTGACGGGAGCCTTTAAGTATCTGCCAGTGGCACAGGTACCTTTTAAGTACTGAGTCATGCAGTGGTGCATGTGCAGAGCAAAGGCGGCCCGGGGCGCTGTGTCAGGCTCTGGCACCGCTTGAGACAATGGACCACTTTCTGGTGGCTGTTTTTTTCCCCCGGCAGATGTGGGGACTTCTGGCTACATGATGGTGGCTGCCAGACTCAGATGGACAGGATTATTTTCAGCTCACCTGAGGCTTGTTCCTGGCCGAACGAGGGCAACCACAGGGTGCCAGCAGAACCAGCTGCAGCAAGGGCGCCCTCAGCAGGGGCCGCCGTATAGCGGGCGGGTGTCACGGGACACACTGCGCCTGCTCAATGACAGAGCGTTGTATCACCTTTGGCAGAGTCGCTGTCAGCAGCATCTTCAGTGACAAAGGCATCTTCAGTCCCTGCAGCAGTGGCTAACCGGGTTTCTGTGGCTGTTAACCGGCTGGCCGCGGTGGGAAAAACAGTGAGTTACTGGCAGAGTGGAGGCAGGCGTGGGCTGGGCTCTGGGGCCAGGACGGGCCCTGATTCCCTCCTGCTGGTCTTTGTTTCTAGGCTGGAAGGGGTTTTCCCACAGCAACTGGGAGTGGTTGAGTTTCGTGTCCAGGCACTGTATCAGTTCCTCCAGGTTTCTGGTGAGCGCACAGGGCCCTTAGCAGGTACTCAGTACACAGGATTGGCCTGGGAACCGTGCATTACTAGTGATTGTATTATTCCCGTTTTTGTATTTCCAATGGCATTTCTGGCTGGGATTGCATTGTGCTTTGTCTAACGGGGTTTTCTACTGGAGCCGATATTTTAATTAACAAAAAAGAAAAAAGACACAGGCTCCCATGTCACAGCAATTACAGCCAAGGCAGCCTCCTTGCCAACACAATCACGTTTTCATCAGCTCCAGGGGAGTGATTTGATTCTTTCCAACGCTCCTCTGCAAAGAAGCCTTTTCCATAACAAGCAATTACTTGACTTGCTGACCCAGGTCTCTTCCATTTCCTAGCAAAACATTGCAAACTCTGAGCAGAGGAGACAGAAAGCAGGCAGCAAGGCACCACTGGGAGTTGAACCCAGGATCTCCTGTTTACTAGACAGGTGCTTCAGCCAGCTAAGCCATGGTGCCATCCTTAGGGAGTGCTCCACAACTGCTCCACTTGGTGCTCTAAGACAACACGTCCAAATTCCAGATCATTTCCTGCCAGACCCACCAACATCGAGCTGCCTGGCTCTCTGCACACAGAAAGCCACAGCTGAGGGGAGAGAGGGTTTCTGCGGCACTCTTTTCCTGCTAGCAGCCGTGATTGGATAGGGGTTAGTTTGCTGCATTGTGGTCGCAGCAACTTTGGCTCGACTCTGGGTGACAGTCACCTTTTCATCAGCTCCAGACTCGTCATTTGCCACATTCCAAGACTTACCCACCAGGAAGGCTCCCTCTGTCTTGAACAGGATTGTCCGGGAAGGTCTTTTCTGTTTAGAGGAAAGAGATACCAAAAAGGGAACCCGACAGATAAAGTCGGCTCCACAGTGAAAAACTGGCAGGCCAAGGCGGGAGCTCCTGGTTCCTAGAAAGGCTCTTCAGCCAGCTCCTCTGGAAGGTCACTCCCTAGAGGCCTTGCAAGAACCACTGCCGATGCTCCCTGAGAAAGAGAAGCCAAAGCAGAGTTCTCCACAGCCTGCAGACATGCAGCTCTGGGCACAGAGAGGCCCCTGCTAGCGGAAAAAGGCTTTGCCAGAGTGTGACACTCTGGAGCTAAAAGTAGTACCCTGGACCCCCATGTTCACAGCTGTGCTGTGATTGTGATATGCTTTGTACAAAACAGGCCTTGTTAGGTGTCATTTAAAAAGTCATGGTCCATTGAACATCACTGTCCTGTTGGATTGCATGTGCTATCGTGGTATGTGAAGTTACAAAGTGTGGCAGCAGGGAAAGAAAGAGAGGGTTTAAGTGCAGCCATTTCAGTGTCAGAGACAGAGCAACTGTTGAGCTAAGTCTTAGCCTAATATCGTGGGACCTGTAGAAGCAGGGCCCACGTCAGAAGCGAGTGGAAAACAGCAGAGTAACCAGTGTGACCCAGCCTGGAGATAACGATGTTTGAGAAGAGAAAGTGAGAAAATACTGGACTAGATAGCAAATAGCCTAAATAACATGCAGATGTTTTAATTAATGCACATCACAAAGAGGTATAAGTGCTTGTGTGATTTTGCTTGTACAGTGGAGAAACTGAGGCAGAGCTGCTCTCTGCCAGCTGGATTCTTCCCTTGCAGTTGTTTGAATAAAGCTGTCTCTGATTTTGTTGCTTCCAACCTGAGAGTGGAGTTCGTTTCTTCCACACCAGTGTTGCTGTCTGTGCATCCCGGAGCTATGGGGTGAGTGGGAAAGGCCCACAACTAGCTTGTCAGTATCAGCAAAGGAGCAGCCGACATCAGGACCAATGAGACGTGCTGGTGGCCCATCAGGAAGAATCCACTCTCCCAGAGACTTCTCGGCGAGGGCACGGCCCACAATGGGGGCTACCTACCCCCCATGTCCCTGCAAGGGTCTTTCTAGTCCCACTTCAGTGTTACCCAATTTCTAATCAGTCTTTGGCCCAGAGTCCCTCCCTGAGTGGCACCAGCACATGCCTGGGCCCCCTGCTAGTGTTAAATCTGCCTTGAGCTGGGACCCAGAATGGCAAAGAGCCTGCAGCCCCCTCTGTGCTGGGGAGTGAGAGCAGCCCTGGCACAGGGCAGGGCAGCCCTGAGGGAATGAACCCAATGTGCCAGTGAGGCCCTGATCCAGAACCTCTGCCAGGCAGCTTGTGCTGCTCGGGCGTCTCTAGTCTCCAGCGAGGATTCAAAGCTTCTCTGCTCCAGGGGAACCCCTGGGGGAGGGAGGCAGGGCTCCTGGAGGATAAATCTTCCTGCCGGCAGAGCTCCGGTCCCCTCCTCATGGGCACAGGGCGTTGCACACAGCACCCACCACACGCACACACTCCTTTGTGAGGAGAATCAGCTCTGGGATACTGGGGTCAACCCCCCCCCACCTCCTCCCTGCAAACCTTCTCCTGGCTTCAGTGAGGGAATGGGGGCGTGAGGGGCTAGTGCGGTAACAGCAGCAGCGTGGCCGTGGGGCTCGGCCGGTGGCTGGGGCCAGTCGCCTGAGCATGAACCCAGCCGACCCCAGGAGATGGACCTGGGTCACCAGCCCAACCCACCACGCGGCTGCTGCCGCTGCCCTGTTAGTGCACGAGCTCCCACAGACCACGCTGGGGAGAGCCCCCAGCTGCAGGGGAGACGCCCCTGAGTGCCTGGCAGGGCCCAGCTCCTGGCTGACCTGCACTGCTGGGGGTCAGGGGGCTGGGTGACAGGGAGGCGTTGGCTCTGGGGTGGGACTGTCACTTCCCCCCCTGCCAAGCCAACAGGATCACAGCAAACGAAACCAGCTCGGCCGGCAGGGGAAGAGTTCAGTCCAGGGCCTGGTGCATTCTGGGAGCAGGGGCGGTGCAGAGAAAGGGCAGATAGGGGGCAGCTCTGAACACTCCGCGCAGAACTGCCTGTCCTGTCCCGCAGCCCCTGGTACAGGGGGCTTTTAGCCATAGTTTTAATCAGGCCAATAAATTGAAACAAACCCCTGTTAAATCATTGCTCAGCCCGAGTCCTTCACCCACATTCCTTAGGGCATTGGGTGTTTCATTTCCTGCCTCAATTTCACACAGAGACACAATTTCCTTTGCACAGATCCGTGAACAGCAAAACCTCCCTGTGTCTCTGGTCTGAGCCAGGGCATTCGATTCCAGTGAACCCTTCTCTCCTGCAATGGCGATGGTCAGACAGAGGGGACGTAGCACCTGCATCCCTGCCAGGGAGATATTGGCTCCGCTCTTTCTTTCTGCTGCTGTTGTTAGTCCAGGAAACATCAAGGGTGGAATACAAGGCTGAGTTCATGCACCAGCCCCCTGCAAAAATTTCAGTGCCCCAGAGAAATCCTGCCACCTGCTATTGGAACGATGTGCCGGAGATTTGAATGGGAAAGGGACTGTCTGAATTGTCAGAGTGGGGAATGAACAACAATCTACAGCAATGTCATTAACACAAACACACTCTCATTCTGCTCCAGCCGGAAGGGAAATGGGCAGGAATTCTCACTGTTCACCCAAGGACACACTTACACTGAGTGTGCTGGGGAAGCTGGTCTGGGCAAACAATTTGAAGTGACAATTCAGTGAGAACAGAATCATCATGTAGTGATCTATCAAGTTGTTGTGGCTGAGTGGTTAAGGTGATGGACTAGAAATCCATGCGGGTTTCCCCATGTAGGTTCGAATCCTGCCAACTATGCAAGCACTGTGCTGTAGTTATTATTACTGTAGACTTAGTGCCTGAGCATCCAGAGTACAAACTGGAGCCAGATCTATTTTCACTCTGTTGACACTTAAAACGCTGCTGTGGCACCGCTATAGCACTTTGGAGTAGACACTGACTGGAGGGATTTTCCCATCCATGTAATAGCTGCATTGACAGAACAATTCTTCCTTTCCTTTAGCATTATCTAACCAGTGCTTAAGTCACCTTAACTCTATGGGCTTGGGGTGGGGGGTTTTCACACCCTGAGAGACGTCGCTCTGCCAGTTCAGTGCCCAGCGTACACCAGCCCTTAGATCCCTCTGGGTATTTCAATGCAGGCACTGACCTGTGAGAGGAAAACATCAGCTCACAAACACAGAAACTGAATTCCCCACATTTAATCTCGCTGCACGTTCCAGAAAGTCACGAAATTCAATTCATTCTTGCTAGGCCAGAAAAAAAATAAGTGACACTAAGTTTTTGGCTTGGTTAAATAAAATTAAGTGTTTAATTAATATAGTAAAAATCTGTCCTGATTCCTCTAACTAACACTGTAGTGTGAAATAGGAACAGAGACAAATCTTGTCAGTGACGACTAATTTCGCAAATGATCTTCCCATTATTAATTTCCACATTGCCCCCACTGGAAGTCTGGGCACCTGCAGTGTCATTGCTCTGCATTTACCTTCCCCTTAGAATTGTTCTCGGACATTCACCTTCCTCTGCAGCGTGGGGCACGGGGTCACTTGCTGGAGGATTCCCTGCACCTTGAGCTCTTTAAGCCACGATTTGAGGACTTCAGTAACTCAGACATAGGTCAGGGGTTTGTTACAGGAGTGGGTGGGTGAGATTCTGTGGCCTGCATTGTGCAGGAGGTCAGACTAGATGATCATAATGGTCCCTTCTGACCTTAAGGCTATGAATCTAGTCCCAAATTTGGAAAATTGTGCAGTTCAGAGTGTGAATAGTGACCCCGTCGCCTTCCTGCACCTGCTCTACATTGCTACACAGAAGCTTCTCCCCCTGCAGTCACCCCAGCACTGCAGTGCAGCTGCCCAGGGTTCAGCAGGGGTCCCTGGCAAGGACAGTGGGTGCAGCTAACAGCCCAGTGTGCCTGGCCCTGAGGCAGCTGTAAAAAAGCAACGCCCCCCCCCACAAGTACAGAGACTGAATCCCCCAACTTTAACATCATGACCCCCTGTAGAAAGCCACACGTGTCAGTTGTATTTTCACAGGGAGATGCAAAAATCAAGTGACACCAATTTTTAAGTTGAGTAAATAAAGTTGAGGAGATAGTTATTAACCTCACAAAAATACACTAAAGATCCCGCAACATAAAACCTGAAGGTGAAATATGAACAGAGACAAACCTTGTCAGCAAAGGCTCATTTCCCAAACGATCCTCAAAATGTTCGGGCTCTGGAGGCTGCTACTTTTAGGGAGGCTGTTCCGCTCCTGGTGGGACCAGAGCAGAGAGGGTGGCCAGCAGAGCGGTGACAGGGGGGAACGGCAAGTGGCCAGCAATGTGGCCAGACAGCGGAGGGAGAAAGGGGCTTTCCCCCCAGGAGGTGAGAGATGAACTCTGGGTTTTCACTGACCCAGGGCAGCAGCTGTGGGTGAGGTGCAGTGAAGGGAGGGGCACATCCAAAGAGCTTCTGGTGTCTGGATTTAGGAGCCCGAGGCAAAAGGCCACTACCCAGCGCACTGTGGGGGGGTGGTTTGCTCATAGTGTTATGTTATGCCTAGCCACTTTGTAATGACCGTAAGGGGAGTGAGGCTGGGGAGGGGGCGGAGAGCAGTGAGCGGGAGGAGGGGTCTTGGGGGAAGAGGCAGTGTAGGAGTGGGGCCTTGGGGAGAAGGGGGGGCAGGGGCGTTGCCTCGAGTGGAAGGGGTGGGGCTACTGTTCGGGCTTGGGTGGCCACTAATTTTAGACAGGGCTGCCCGGGGGGGGACATGTGGGGCAATTTGCCCCAAACCCCGGGCCCCACAGGGGCCCCGCGAGCCCTGGCCAAGAATCCCTTTCCTGGCTAGAGGCGCCTTTTAATTTGTATTCATCCGGCAGCAGTCTGGGTCTTCGGCGATACTTCAGCGGTGGGTCCTTCAGTGCTGCCGAAGACGCAGAGCGAGTGAAGGACCCGCTGCCACTGAAGACTCGGACGCCGCCCAGTGAGTACAAGCGCCACAGCGCGTGGCACCTTTTTTATGTCCACTCCCCCTGTTTGCCCCAGGCCCCCGAATCCTCTGGGCGGCCCTGCTTTTAGGGAGCCTGTTCCGCTCCTGGTGGGACCACAAGACGTCCCAGAGCAGAGAGGGTGGCCAGCAGAGCGGTGACAGGGGGGAACGGCAAGTGGCCGGCAATGTGGCCAGACAGCGGAGGGAGAAAGGTGCTTTCCCCCCAGGAGGTGAGAGGTGAACTCTGGGTTTTCACTGACACAGGGCAGCAGCTGTGGGTGAGGTGCAGTGAAGGGAGGGGAACATCCACAGAGCTACTGGTGTCTGGATTTAGGAGCCCGAGGCAAAAGGCCACTGCCCAGCGCACTGTGGGTGGGTGCTTTGCTCATAGTGTTGTGTTATGAATCCTGATTGTGGTGTTTTCCCAAGTTAATACAAGGTGATTTTCCTCCTTTTTATTAAAGTTTCTTTTCTACACTCAGTGGTTGTGAGTGGGGAAAGTATCACCTCTTAGAGGCACCCAGTGGCCAGAGTTAGTTTCCCCAGGTTACTGGGTGGGGGCTTAAGCAGATTGTGTGTTGTATTGTTGAAGAGGAGCCCCAAGCACCCAAACAGGGAATTGTAACTTCAGCCTTCAGAGTAAGAGCCAGAGGTGCTGCCAGCTGAACTAGCCAGGCCGCCTAAACGTATTAACCCCTTTCACCGCAAGAGCAAACACCGGGTACTTCTGTGCTTCTCAGCAGCTGGGAAAAAGCCTCTTGGGGGAAATATCTCCTGCCCCACTGCCAAAAGGAGCCCATTGAGTGGGAACAGTCAGAGGCCCCACCTGCTTTCCAACCACCTTGTGATGCTGGCCGGCCGCAGAACGAATGCTGGTCTGTGGGTGGCCTTCAGTGGGGGTTCGGCATGGCAGGGAGCAGGCTGGCCGGGTGTCTCTGTGGCTGTCTGCTGGCCACGCATAGGCATGGTTCTCCCTTCCTCTTGCCCTGCCCTCGGCTGCTCTGTGGCTTTTAAACCTTCCCTTGGAGCTGTCAGCACCAGCTGCCTCTGCTCCAGGTGCCCAGACAAGGAGAGGTGTGTTGGGCTCCAGCCTGGGACTCTGCCTCCCTCCTGCCTAGCCCTGACTGTGAAGCCTGGCCCTGGCCCTCCTTCCTTTAAATGCCATGTGGGCAAGAGGAAGAGTGTGACAGCTGCAGGGACCAAAGTTGTGGACATCAGGTGAAGCAGCGAGAAACAAGCATATGGTCAAACCACAGGAATCTCTAGCAGACTGTTAAGTTCTAGGACCCCAACCTATAGCCGCCAGCCCATTGAACCAGACAGACCAAAGACCTATCTCCAGTGGCCATCAGTCACCCAGCATGAGGGAAAAAAAACTGACTCTAATTTACCCAGAGAGAGAGTAGTCAAGCACATTGAGCTCCAGGGCTTTGCAGCAAAGCAACATATCTCCAAGAGGTCCCACTGAGATTTGAACTCAGATTCCAGGATTCAAAGCCCTGAGTGCTGCCCATTACACCATGGGACCTGCTGCTATTTTTTTTTTTAGACCCTTGTGACTCTTGGATGGTTTGCACTCTGCACTTATTGCTTCCCACCAGCGGCTTCCTCTCACAGGACTCTCTCTCCTCCTCCAGCGACTATAGTCCTGCATTACCGGATCCATGGGTCCTGTCCTGAGACCCCACATCCCCCTGCTTTGTCTCCATTCCCTGCAGGCTGCAAAAATGTCAGGGGAGGCTGCTTCTCCCTTCACTCGGTGCTCCCGCTCATATCGGCCAGCTGCAGCCTCATCTCCTGGAACTCGGGCAGCTGTCGCTTGATCCGGTCATACAGTCACACGCTGACTGGCTCCCCTGCCTGGATGCTCTTGTGGAAATCCCACGGGCGACGCTGCAGGACTTGGCACTGTTGGTTTCTTTAATGTTGTGGTGTTTGCCTGACTGCCGGAACAAAGCCGCCAACTCCTCCCTCACCGACTCCCACCAATCCCCCTGGTAACCACAGAACCCTCTGATGCTTTCCCGTTCTGCCAACACCGCCAGGCCTCGCCCCCCTGCTCCTTTATCTTGCAAGCTCTGGATGTTCAGCTTCCAATATCCTCTGCCCTGGGTCAGGGAATTGCCCACATTGAGCACACGGTGAGAGCTGCGGGATCTGAACAGTCCATTGGCACCACCCTGCACTTGGCTGTCGACGTGCTCTCCTTCACGGAAATCCGGTCAGTGCGACTCCTGCCCTGTCCCCGCAGAAAGGTGTATCCCCTCTGCGGCTGGTGTGAGCTCGGGTCAGAGGAACAGGAAGCTACCACCCGCCCTCCACTGGTTCTGCTATGGAGAAACACGTCCTCTAAGCTGACCTCGCTACAGACCTGCACCAGGTAGTGCTCAGCATAGAAGAGTTTCCTCTGACGGTCGGGAAAACAGGACCAGCAGTCCTCAGGCCGGCTGCAACAATTGAAATTCCCCCCGACACCAAAAACCGTGCGGTCCAGAGGAAGGGAGTCAGTTCCTTCATAGAACTTTCCTTTTACGCCTTAACTCGGGACCACACACTCTAATAGAGTCATAACCAGTGCTGCAGAGCACAAAGCCCACCAGTAATGCTCTCCCTGGTCAGAGCTCCAGCCCCTTCTGTACTCACACCATGAATGTGAAGAACAAGACTCCAACCCCATCATTCTTCACTGGCCTAGAGGACCAGAGAGATGGGCCCTTCCACCAATCACCGTCTGCCCATCAAGCTACCTTAGAGTTAGTTAATGTGCATTTCCTGAACACCCACCCTGTCGAAGTCCAGCTGCTCCAAGGCACTGAACATCAAGTGCCTCCTCCTGGGCCCCCAAATCCCTTCCACCTTCCACCTGGCCACTTTCACAGATGCCCCTTCCAGGGCACTGCACTCGCTCAGCTGCACAGAGGAGTTTTCATCCCCTATTCCCGCCAGTCACTGTCCAGCACCCCCTCTGGCACCATTCCTGAGGGCCCCCCTGCCTCACTCTCTTCCTGAGATATTGGGTCCACCAATAACTCATGTAGGAGAGACAGCTCCCATCCCTCCTTGTTAAAGGTCAGGCCAACTAGGGGCAGAAGCCCACAGGTTTTTTTCCTATTGCAGAGCCCAAGCTCAGGGACTCACCTTGGGTGCAGGCACCGCTGCGCTCCCAGAAGACAAGCCCCCACTGTGCGAAGAGGGATGAAAAGGCCTGCTAAAGTCTGAGATTGAACCAGGAATCTTTAGATCTGAGCTACTTTGGCAGCTGTGTAGCAGTATTTTGGCCTGTTCCTTCTCTTTCCGGGATGTTTTTGCAGCAGTTGCACACAAAAAGGACGTCATTGTGAGGTGCCCATGAAGACAAGACTCGCTTTTGCCTGCCTTGCTCAGCCTGACTTGCTGCCTCACCCTGTTCCGGCCCTAGTGCCCGGGTTGACCTGGTGGTGGAAGGGGACTGGGGGCCAGTGGCGCGGGGAGGAAGCTGAGCTGGACCCTGAGCTAGACTAGACCCTGGTGGTGAGAGTCTGGCCACCACCTGCCGCCCCACCCTGTTTTCCTGGCTTCCCCCACTGGGCGTCGGGAGGGAAGTGGGGCTTCTGCCTCCCCTCCCCGATTTTCACACCGCAGAGGAGTGCGAACAGGAAAACGAACGGCTGCTCCACACCCCCACCGGAGGAACCCGACGCCCTTAGCTGTGGTGAGTAAGAAGTGGCTGTTGGCTGACAGGGCCTGTCCCCGAGCAGCTGGAACAGCAGCTGCCGCCTCCCGCTCGGCGCCAGGCTGTGGGAAATGCTCATTGCCTGGCTGCATGGGCGGCTGCTGCTCCCTGCTCTGGAGAGCGTCTGTATTGCTCTGTCCACCCCCCGTCTTCACTGAGCCAGTCTGGTAAGGGCCCAAGTGCCCCCTCCGGCCTGGCAGCTGAGAGTCTGTGCAGACATCGGCCCCCCTGCCAGCCCCACAGGCAGCAGCAGCGCCAGCCCCCCAGCACCACAGGGGCACTCAATGCACTTCCTGTGGGGAAATGGCTCCTTGGCGTCCAGCTGCTAGAGTGAGAGCCAGGAGAGAGCAGTTTCTGGCTCACCCTGGGGAGAGAGGAGACCTGGTGAGTGCGGATCTCCCTCAGCCTCCCCCGCAAGGCTGGTCAGTTGTATTGTCACTGTGATAGTCGGTGCTTCCCTTCAGGGCCGGCCCTAGAGGGGTCTGTGACAAATCCCCCCCTTTCCACCCCAGGCCCTGCCCCCACTCCACCCCTTCCCCCAAACCCCCATACCCAGTCCCATCTCTTCCCACCCTGTCCCCTCCTGCCCCATTCCTCTCCCTCCCCCACCTCTTCCCGTCCCTGCTCCTCCCCCTCCCTGCCCAGCGCCTCCTGCACCCCACTAAACAGCTGATCACTGGCAGGTGGGAGGTGCTGAAGGGGAAGAGGATGAGCTTGTCAGCAAGGCCTGTACTGGGGGGAGGGGAGCTGGCTGCCAGTGGGTGCTGAGCACCTATTTTTCCTCTGTTGGTTCTGCAGCCCCGTAGCTCCCATGGAGTCGCTGACTCGGCTCCTTTCACACCCTAGAGAGAGGAGCAGAACCAGGGCTATGGCTGATCTTTGGGGCACCAGGTGAGTGGCAGAGGCTTCAGGTGCTGAGAGTTTGCATGACCCCTCAGGGACACAGTGTGAGGGGGTGTCCCAGGGATCTCTATGAAAGGAGCAGAATCTCTATGTAGTGGGGAGAGAATTGAGAGTGTCTCAGGGGGTTGTACAGAGGTATTGCCTGGGTGAGAGACTGGCTAAAACACAGGCCTCGCTGTGAGCAAGATTTGAACGTGTGCAGGGGAACGCTATTGGATTTCAACTCCAACGACTTAACCACTTGGCCATCACAGCTGGGAGCACAAAAGTGCCCCCATGCCAGAGAAACTGGTAAAGAATCCCAATGCCCAGGTGTGAAATCATCTGAACTACAGAATTCCCACAGCAAACCTGGCTCCCAAAGCACAGGGGGGATTTGGGGTTTGTTCTCTTTGCTAAGTCATGTGCAGTAGCTCATGCTCCAATACGTCTATAAGGTGCCACAGGACTCTTTGCTGCTTTTACAGATCCAGACTAACACGGCTACCCCTCTGATACTCCTAGTGACACTCTCCAATGGATCCCCATCCTCCACCCACCGTGAGGTAGTTAGGAGCGGATCATTATTATCCCTACTTGAAAGAGGGAGAAGCTAAGGCTGAGAAAGGAAAATTGACTTGGCTTAGGTCACACAGCCAGCCAGTAGCAGAGTTGGGAATAGGACCCAAGAGCCCTGATTTTGAAACTAACTATCAGATCTTGAATTTCACACATTGAATGGCCTGAATAAAGTGCAAAGTAATTGAATGACCAACAACAGTGCACAGTAATTATTCAGCAAGTATTTTAGGAGAACTGCACTGTTAGAGAGAATCATCAACTGCTCAGAGACCATTAATGCAGCGAAGCAGCAAAATTTGTCAAACATATAACAGGTTCTGACTTATTTACTTGGGCTTAAAAGAGAACAACAAGGACCTGAGTCTCCTCCCTGTCAATAACCCCCTGCTCAGCCAATCACGGTAGAGACTGAGGACGGGAGGCTGAGGGTTCTCACCAGAGAGCCCAAAGGATGGTCCAGGTCACCGTTGGGGATCACTGTCCGAGCACTATTTCAGCCCCACATTTTTGGGTGGACCTCCCACAGTGGGAGCTGCCGAGCACTCCCCCGCAACACACACACACACACACACACACACACACACACACACACACCCCTCCTGGTGTTGGGAGGGGAACAGGAGAAAGGACAAAAGAAGCAAAAGACGAAGAGAAAGGAGGGAGGGATGGATGAAGGAAAAGGTGAAACAAAAAGGACAAACCCAAATGTCCCCAGTGATTCTAACAGACAAAATCCCAGGTGCAGAATAAAATTCTGCCTCCTTAAGCTTGTGTTTTCCATGCCTAAAATTCAACTGTCACCAGATGGATCAGACTGAACAGGTTTCAAACCTCAAGGAGGCTCTTACCTTCTAAACAGAGACGGCTGTTTTCTAGTAAAATCACTAAATGGGAAGGAGAAAACTCGAAAGAGGTTCCTCCTGGCGCTCATGTCCGTGAACCCAAATACTCTCTCAGTCCTCAGAGAGAGACCTGGAGAAGGAGACTTGCTGAAGCAAAGCCACAGGGGTCTCTGAGGTTTCCCTGGCCCCTCGCCCCTTTCCTGCCTGCCTGATGTCAGCATCTCTCTGTGAGGTCACCACCTCCCCACCACCTTTGACCAATAGTCTGAGGTTCTGAAAAAGGCCTTTGTGATGTCACTGCCACACCCCTCTCTTGCTGTGCTAATGTCCTGCCCCTGGCCAGCCACTGTGGAGGTTTGAGCTACTCCCTGTGGATCACCCCACTCAAGGAGTGTTCGTTCTAGGCAGCAAGCCGGCTAGACAGGAATACATCAGACGCTGCTCCCAATGCTACACTCAGTTTTTCAGAAATTAGTCAACTTTATGGCCAGAAAAGACCATTAGAGCATCTAATCTGACCCCCTGCATATCAGAGGCCTCCTGTATGACACAAGAGCTACTTTTGGGGCAAACACATTCCAGAAAGGCATCTAGTCTTCATTAAGTGACATCAGGAGATGGTGAATCCACCACTTTCCTTGGTAGCTTGTTCCTGTGGTGAATCATCCTTGCTATGGAATATTTGTGTCTTATTTGTAATATGAATTTGTCTCTTTTCACCTTCCAGCCATTGGATCTTGTTATGACTTTCTCTGCTGGATTAAAGAGCCCTTTTATACACAACCTTTTCTCTCCATTAAGGCCCTTCAACACTTCAGTGAAGTCACCTTTCAATCTTTTTTGATAAGCAAAACAGGTTGAGCTCTTTCAATAGCTCACTAGAAGGCATTTTCTCCAGCCCTCAGAACATTTGTCATCAGACTCCTGAACTGCAGCTGGATGTGGTTCTTGTTCTTCTGCACAACATAGCTCCTGGAGAAGAGGGATCTGCAAATGTGCATTCATATGATCCCTTTGTTTAATTGAAGAAAACATAAACTAGACACTTACAGGATTGGAACTGATTTCAGCGGATGAACAGCTTTGCTAGGTTTTTATGCATTTGGACAGCAAAATCTTGAGCGTTTACATTCATATCAAGCACTCCCGTATAGAGGAGCCCCTGAACAGAATGGAGAATGGAAATGAAAATGGTTTCCTTTTTTTAAAAAAAAGGAAAGAAGGTTATAAGAGAACACTGGGGTTTGAACTGAGGATCACTGGAGCTGCAATCAACCACTCTACCTCTGACTATACCAGCACAATGTCCTGAGTAGGGAATTGTGATTTTCAGTACTTTGAAGGACAAACCCTGCTTCATCGAGGTCCTTTGCCATTCCCAGACCACAGGTGGTTTTAAAAATGGGGTTTGATTAAACTTCTTAAATGTGGTAAACACCACAGCTTGCACACCCACCGATACAGCTTCTCGCACTGACATAGCTGCTACCTCTTGCGAAGTGGATTAACTGCACCCACAGGAAAACTCTCTCCCGTCAGCATAGAGCAGTGGTTCTCAAACTGTGTCAGGACCCCAAAGTGGGATGTGACCCTGTTTTAATGGGGTCGCCAGGGCTGGCATTAGACTTGTTGGTGCCTGAGGCTGAAGCCAAATGTCTGAGCCCCACCACCCAGGTCTGAATCCCTCAAGCTCTGGTTTTGCCCTCCCCTAACTGGGGCAGGGCTCAGTCTTTGTCTCCCCTGCCTCTGCTCAGTGGGGAGGGGCTTGGTCCCTCTTTCCAGGGTCAGGTAGTAAGTTGGGTTTTTTTTGGCAGAAGGGGGCTGTAGTGAAAGGAAGTTTGAGAAACCCTGGCATAGAGCCTCTGAGTATGTCTAGACTTGGCTCCCTGTGGCAGATAAGACACTGAAAGTGCAGCCATGGAGACACCACACACCAGCCTTGCCCAGCAGGCAAGAATCAAACCTCCACAGAAAGACGCCTGTTGCTTTCTAACCCATCTCCCTAAGCCCTCAGCCACCACCACTTAACAAAGGGGCTTTTCTACACTATGGTTCTGGTTTCACTGAAGGGTCATTTCCAATTGTTTGCTCAGACCAGCATTAGGGAAAATGGTGCCCTGGCCAAAGCTTGTACTTTGGCACTTCCCCATTGCCCCTGGACGATCCCCACTCCCCCTTTACCGCTAGCTCCTGCACTCCCAACCCTTGTGCCTCCTTCACCCCTAACTCCTGCCCCTCCTGTGCCCCCTTTGCCCTTAACTCCCTGGGCCACCAGCCATTGCCCCTCTCCTGCAGCCCCTTCACATGGCTCCAGTGCTGGGGGCCCCGCACTTGTTCTCCCTTTCCCTGGGCTTTGGCATCACTAGCCCCTGCTTAGTGAGTAGGGTTCACTGGTTACCAAAATGTGGGGCATGACTCCTAGGGGGATACAGAGGAACATTCATGGGGGCACCTCAGGGCCTGAGCCAGCCCCCATGGAGGGAGCAGCACTCAGCCCCACTCTGCCCCAGCTCTTCCCCAACCCCACCCTCAGCCTGGGCCTCTGGTGCCCAGCTCGGCCTCGACCCCCTTACCCCTGTCTGCACCCCTCTCCCCAGCAAGTAACAGCCCCACTCCCAGCCCCAGTTCTTGACTGCGGCTTCCGCGGGGTCACAGCCATGGCTAAGAGGGCACAGAGTGAAATGTTTGGGGACCACTGGTTTAGGGTGATGTTCTCAATCACTTCTACGAAGTCCAATAAAAGCTATTCCTCACCCACCCACCCCTCCATCAGGACGGTATAGGTATGTTCTGCTGCCCTTCACTCATGCATGAAGGATAATAACATTTCATTCCACTCAATCCTAAAGTGATTTGTAACCCGCCACCAGCCAAAACTGGTCATTTTGGGAAAGCGGCCCCATCATGCTGCATAGCTAGGCAGAGTAGGTGTCTATGGAAAAACGGTCTGTTCCTGAAGTCTTTCCCCCAGTTCCTCACTAGATGTGAGGGGGGAGCTCATTCAGCCCCTGCTTCCACTTAGTATTTAAAAACTCCTTATTGTCCCTAGCTCTGCTGGCCTTAGATTTCTCCTCCTGTCCTTTTTCTAACAGCTCAGATGAGGTGGCTGAGTGGTTAAGGTGATGGACTGCTAATCCATTGTGCTCTGCATGCATGGGTTCGAATCTCATCCTTATCAGATGCATTTAGTTTTCACCCCTCCCTTTGTAGACAACCATCTCCCCCTTTGGTACAATGACAGATCAAACAATGTTGCTTCTTGCAAAGAAAAACCTTCTCAGAAACTCAGAACACCCTTGCTTTAAATAAAATGTCTAAATCCCAGTTTTCTTAAAAAAAGAAATTCTCTAGTGCTGTATTTCTTAGTTTTTATCTCAAAAGGGAACATCCTCATCATCTCCCCCAAACACCCTGGGACCTGCCCAAATTATTAAAATACTCCCATCCTGAGCAAGGCCACAACCGTGAACCAGAGCTAGTGTCTAGGCCAAGCTGATCTGAAGGAGGCAACTCAAACTTTTTCTCCCTGCTTCCCTTGGAAAAGTCTGACTGAGAAAACAAAATTCCCCAAACTGAAAATTTTCTGCTGAAAAACCAATACTAGTCTGTTTGGGGACTTTGGTTTGCAAGTATTATTGTTATTATTCTCTTCTGATTTCTGAATCAGTTCAGTTCAGTCTTTGTCCTCCAGGTGTGTTTCCACCTGCTGAGGTGTGGGGGAGAGAGGCCAAGTCATGATGTCTCTTCCCCTCTTTCATAGTTTCTTCCAACTTGCTAGGAAGCTCCTTTGCTACAATATGAGTCAAGCAGTGTCCATTGTCTCTGTGCTATCTCAGAGAAGCCTGCATTGTACACGGTTCCTGGGATAGTCCTTCGGAGTGTGGATCCCTTCAATGGGCCAGCAGCGAGTCTGGCTCCTCCCTTGTCACACCTGAAAGGCTGGTGGGGGGTATTTCTCAACCTCATAACATATTTCAGTAACACAGAGCAAAACTTCATAACTTCCCAACCAAAGCAAGCACACACAATTCAACAGATCAAGACTTTTGAAATGATACGTCACAAGGCAGACTTTGTACAAACCATGTCATCATTATATGAGAGTGGTGAATATGGGGCTTCCAGGTGCTGCTCTGAGCACAGCGTGCCACACCTGGGCTTACATTGCAATGGAGAGGTACCCTTAGAGTCCATCTCTCCTGGGATAAAGATGGCCCACACCTGACTCTCTGCCAATCCCCACTGGGCCCTGAGAAGTGTTGTTCGTGTTTGTATTCTATAAAGCAAAGGAGCAGATGAAGTTTTGCTCCCAAGGTGTGTGTGTGATTCTTTGGACAGGTCTACACTACAAAATTAGGTTGGTGTAATTACATTACTTAGGCTGGCAATGCAGTTCTATCAAGCTAATCCCGGTATAGATAGTGGCTCAGCTGTCAGAACTTTCTGGAGCTATGAAAGGGGGAGGGGCCCAGCCTCTGTAGCAGGAATGCAGGGCAGGTGAGATCATGGCAGATGTGGTGGGATACTGGTGGAAACCAGTTATGGTGATATAATGACCAGCAGCATTTACACTGACAATTTGTCACTTTAAGTTTGCTGCAAAAAGCACTAGGCCTCTCGTCGAGTTGGTTTTATTTTATCACCAAAACAGGGCAATGTTGTCGCCAGACGTGGTATTGCAGTGTGTGCACCAGCCAAAAACTGCTGACCGAGGGAGCGTTGTGTGTTTTTCACACATCTGAGCAATATAATGATGCTGAAGTAACCTTGTAGTGCAGACCTGGACAAAGATTCACACACACAAACACACACACAGTTTGCAAGGAAATCCTTACCTGCTCCTCTGCTTTGCAGAATCCAACACAAGCAAAGCTTTTCAGGTGCCAGTGGGGATGGCAGGGAGTCAGGTGTGGGCAGATGCTGTGTTATTGCCACAAGCAGGCACCATGGCTTAGCTGGCTAAAGCACCTGTCTTGTAAACAGGAGATCCTGGGTTCCATTCCCAGTGGTGCCTTGTTGACTAACGCTTGGGCAACCTCTTATTGGCTACTGTGGGAGGACAAAACACAGAGCTTTTTGGTCTGTCCAGCCCGGTATGGTTGTTTAAATCATACTCACAGGCACTGATAACAGAATTACTGAAAGTTTGGGAGTTAAGAGCTGATAGGTCAGTGTTCCAGCCTGTCACAGATGATCCTGCTTCCTCTGGGACAGAGGCAGGTCTGGGCTCTCACACCAAATGACTCATTGTGGCTGCCAGAACCTGTGGGCAGCTCATTTAGTTTACACCAAGGATTGAGTCCTGCTTTGTGCACCGTGTGTGACAATGAAAATCCTAAACCACCCTTTGAAATAACGAATGCAGCAGGACGTGTTATTGTCCCTGCCCCAAAGCAGACAGACCAAGGGAGAAATGCCATTGAGTCCAGGGTAATACTCCACTGCCATTCTACCTTGTTTGCTTGCTAAACTCCCTCCCAACCTTGAGGGCTCCCAGAGCCCGGTATTGAGCCTGAGCCGAGATGTCTACGCTGCAAATTTACCACCCCACGGCCCTAGCCTGGGAGCCTGCACTGGCACGGGGCAGCCGTGCGTGTTTCATTGCAGTGTGGACATAGCCTAGCGTTATGTCTACACTGCCATTAACACACCCAAGTCACTATTCTCAAACCCTGGGTCAGTTGATTCAGGCTTGTGAGGCTTGTGCTGCAGGGTTATAAATTACAGTGTAGACACTTGGGCTTCAGCCCAGCCTCCGAGACCCCACGAGGGGTGAGGGTCTCCGAGCCTGGGCTCCAGTCTGAGCCCAGATGTCTACGCTGTAGTTTTTAGCTCCACAACCTGAGCCCCAGGAGCCCAAATCAGACCATCCAGGCCAGCCGGGCCAGCGGGATTTTGTCACAGTATAGATGTCCTCTCAGGATATGTCTACACTGCAATGTAAGCCCAGGGTTAGTAGAAGTCATGTCAGCAGCCCCAACACATAAACATAAACCACGAGGGAAAGACCCACCCCCAAATAAGCTGGGCAGTGTCCTTCTCCCTACGGTTCGTAAGTCCAGCAACCAAAAGTCCTTTAACATGAGCCATCCCCTGTCTGCACCCCACTCACAGCTGTTGTCCTTAGTCAGTGCAAGCCCAGAGGTGCCCCTGTAGAGTTCACCTGCCAGCCTAGGTGGAAAAGGGGGAAAATAAGAAGGCACCATAGTCACTATGTCACCTGCCTAGCAAGTTGTATTGAATTGAGGGTGTCTCTCTGAATCGGGGGCTGCCAAGCACAGTTGTGCTGCCCTCGATTCACACAACAAGGATAACAACCCTTTATTTCTCCTGCCCCTATAACAAGGAGACTGAGAATCCAACACCAGCCAAAAGTGATCATTTCGGCAAGCAACCCAACCTATTTCCAACATACTGTAAAATCCACATGCAGACTCATACATGAAACCTTGCAAGAAAATCTTCCTGAGGGGGTCTGAAGCACCTGCTGCTGGAGGGAAGGAGGGAGCCATGGGTTGGGATTGAGGGGCACTGGGAATAGGAGGGGGCTGTGGGTTGGGATTGAGGGGCACTGGGAATAGGAGGGGACTGTGGGTTGGGACAGAGGAGAAGGGTGAAGAGGAGCAGGCTCTGGTTGGGAGTGAGGAGCAGTGAGCATAGGAGGGACTGAGGGTTGGGACTGAGGGGCACTGGGAAAAGAGGGGACCTGGGTTTAGGCTGAAGAGCATCTTCATTTGGGGATCCAGCAGGACAGGGGAAGGCAGCAGGTGATTCTAATTCCTTAGGGATATTCTATGTGTTTGTATGTGTGTGTGTGTGCAGGGAAGGAACATGCTCTATGCCCAGAGGCCTTTATTCCTCCAGGCTGCAAGGACAGAGGGGCTGTCAGGAAGTTGCCCCTTCAAACCCACACACAAAAAGACCCTTCTGAGGAAAGGGAAAATCCTACAGAGAAAAAGTAACATCAAAGAGGACTCCAGCAAGACAGTTTAAGATCTTGGTGAGTAGTTTATCACCTGACTCAGGATTTGAACCCTGGACCCTCAGATTAAAAGTCTGACATTCTGCCAACTGAGCTAGCCAGGCTCACAAAGCAAAATGGCAAGTTGGTGCAGAGGAGAAAGTAGTCAAGAAAACAAGAGCAGGAAACAATAGGGGAAACCTGCTGCTCTCTCTGGCCTGGTCAGGGGGCTGTGCCGATCGGGTGTCCTCACTAAGTTCAGCATCAATATGGGGATCCCGGGGAAGCTTGGGGTCCCCAGGTTGCCTAAGGAGGGGTGAACCAGCCCAGGTCGGAAACGGAGCAGGTCAAAACTCCCGTGCCGATCAGAAGTGGGGTCGCGCCTGTGAGTAGCCCCTGCAGCGTAGCCTGGGCAAGACAGTGAGACACGGTCTCTTTTTATACACCCCCCTCCCCCGCAGAGACTGTATGGGGGGATGGGAGCACCCATTGTGGGGATCCTGAACTGGTGGGAGGGAGGCACCATGTACCAGGGATCCCGAAACGCAGAACAGGGACACCCACACACCAGGTATTGAGCTGCGATCTTGATTTACAAACTGCAAGTGATGGGGAATTTAGCACCTCCCTTGCGGAGCTTGTTCCACTAGTTAATTAGCCTCACGGTTAAAAAACGGTCATTTCCAGTTGGGATTTTCTGACATCGACTGCAAGCCAATGGGGCCTTGTTCAATCTTTGTCTGGTGAATTAAAGAACCCTTCAAATCACATATCCCCCACTCTGGGAATTTGTAAAACGTATTTAAACCAGTGATTAAATCGCCTCTTAACCTCCAGTCAATGAAATCAATTGAGCGTCTTCAGTCTCTAGCTGTAGACATTTTCCTTGTTTTTAAAGGCAAAAATCCTGCTCTTTCCAATGGGAGCTGCTGCTTCAATGTTCAGTTTGGGGAGGGATTTGCTGCTCTCAGAGATCAGCCCGCGGGTTACAATCTGTGATCCGAAGGGCCGAACGCAAACAGCGTTTAGATGGGACCGTTAGTGCCGCCCCCGTGTGGCCAAAGACTAGAACTGACCAGCAGAGTTTACAGCTGGAGCCTGGGATGCTCCTGCACAAACTGGGCACGAAGCCTCTCGCGTGGGACCCTCGCTGTGCAGCAGGAGGCGGAGGAAAGCTGATTGTCAGCGCTCAGGGCAGCTCCCTGCCATGCTGAGCTGGTGTCTGTGCTAAGCTCGGCATCAATCAGGTGATTCTGGGAAGTTCGGGGTCCCAGGGCTCCCAAAGGAGGGTGAAGTAGGTCACCCCTGGAGCAGGTTAAAGCTGCAGGTTGACAGTGGTGTTGCTGCCCCTGTGAACAGCTGCTGTAGCACCGCCTGGGCAGGACAGGGAGAGCCAGTTATAGCCCCCCCCAGCCTGTATCGGGGGATGGGAGCACTCACACCCTGGGGACCCACCCACCAGAGATCTATTTGGGGGGAGAGTGGCACCCACACACCCAGGATCTTGTAGGGGGGGACAAGGGCATCCACACTCCGGGATCCTCTGCAGAGGGACGGACACCCACACACCCAGGATTCTGTATGGGGGGCAGAGGTACCCGGACACCTGGGCGGGGAAAGGGGGCACCGAAACATCCGGGATCTTACCTGGCAGGACAGCGGCGCCTGCAGCTCGACATGAGATGTGGGCTGGGGGAGCAGGAGCATTTCCCATTTCCAGGCTGTCCCCGTCTGGCCAAGGCACAGAGCTCACAAGCAGAGTTTAAAGCTCCAGCTGCCAAGCTGTGAAACAAGCCGGGCTCTGTGGCTGGTGCCTGTGATCCCAGTGCCTGGGGAGGCTGAGGCTAGCGGATCGCTTGAGCTCAGGAGTTCTGGGCTGCAGGGGGCTGTGCCGATCGGGTGTCCGCACTAAGTTCAGCATCAATATGGTGATCCCGGGGAAGCTTGGGGTCTCGAGGTTACCTAAGGAGACGTGAACTGGCCCAGGTCAGAAACAGAGCAGGTCAAAACTCCTGTGCTGGTCAGTAGTGGGATCGCACCTGTGAGTAGTCCCTGCAGCGTAACCTGGGCAAGACAGTGAGACACGGTCTCTTTTTAGACACCCCTACCCCACAGAGCCTGGATGGGGGGATGGGTGAACCCACACGCTGGGGAATCTGACTTGCACCCAAGCAACACGGATCTTGAAAAGAGGAACAGCGACACCCACACACCACAGAGCCTGGATGGGGGCAGGGGAACCACACACGGGAGCTAGTTCATGGGGTGGGGGGGACACCCATATGCTCCGTTGCACCATTCTTAATGAGAAGAACGGGGGCATCCACACAACACAGATCCTTAACGGGCGGGGGGGACACCCACACACTCCACTATTAACCAGGAGGGGATTGTAATGGGGCCCAGCGCACCCACGCACCAGGGATTGTTAAGGGTTGAAGGGACAGGGACACCCACACACACTGAGATCACGGCCTTGGAGGAACGCAAACCCTCCACAGAAGGACCTGGTCTGTTCCATGATGGCAGCCCAGCCTGGGTGCGTCAAAGTCTCTTTTTATACAGCCACACCCCAGAGATCCTGACTAGGGGAGAGAGACACCCACCCACCAGAGATCCTTAATGTTCTAGGGTGCACCCACACACCAGGGATTCTTATGGGTGGGAGGAATGGAGACAGCCAGACACACTGAGATCACTTCCTCCAAGGAGCCTGGGCCAGACAGGGAGACACAGTCCCCCTTTACATATCTGCCAGACAACCTTCCTCCCACTCCCTCCACAGAATGTTCTTATCTGGAGGTGAAGCCAGGGAAACCACATGGAGGATTCTTATCTGGGGAACTGGGGGGACCCACTTACTACCAGAGATTCTTAAGGGCAGGAGGAATAGGGACTCCCACCTCTGCAGCATGGGGGTGGGTCACCTGCTGGGATCATCTGGGCATATTTCACCTCGTCAGCTCCCTGCCATTGCCTTGGGGGTCCCTTGTTCACTGCCTCTGGTACCCAGTTTAGCCTCCTTCCTGAGGGCTGAAACGCTTTGATCTGTCTAAGGTCTGTGGGATCAATGTGTGTCATGGTGTAATTCTGTGTTATTCGGGGGTCAGACTAGCTGAGCTAATGGCCCCTTCTGCCCTTAAACGCCATGAAAACATTTCCCTGGTTTCTCCTTGCGCCTGACAGACGCCACGGTGAGGGGCCCAAGAGAAGATCCTGGACACAGCGCTCTGGCTCTTACGTTACTTGGGGACGTCAGCGCTTTCCTAGCAAAGCTGCTGCTAAAGCGCTGCATTTTTGGAACATTTCGCCTCCGATTCAGAGATCTGCCTGCGGGGTGTGAACCTGCCACGAGGAGCGGGAAATGCAACCAGCAACGGGGGCGTTGGCTGAGCTCCAGGCTGCCCCCGTGTGGCCAACGCTTAGAACTGAGCAGCGGAGTTTGAAGCTGGAGCTGGGAGGGACCTGAACACCCTGGGCACGAAGGCTCCTGCGTGTAACGCTTGTTGGGTGGGCAGCTGAGCGTAGCTGATTGCTGGAGTTCAGAGCTGCACCCGGGGTGCTGAGCAGGTGTCTGTACTCAGGTTGGCCTCACTATGCTGGTTTCTGGGAAGTTTGGGGTCACCAGTCTCCCTAAAGAGAGAGGAGCCAGGTCAGCCCACGAAAGGAGGCCGGCAAAACTCTGGTACCAATTGGCTGTGGGACTGCCCCTGTGAAGAGCCGCTGCAGCCCCGCCAGGGAGAGCTGGTCTCTCTTTATGCAGCCCCCCCGCCCCCGCCACCATTCCTCAGGACGTGGGTTGTGCTCAAAGATCTGTGCCCCGTGTTTTCACCTCCATGTGAAGCGCGCAGTGCAAATAACCCTCAGCGCCTCAGCTCAGTTCCAGGCTCCACTTCCACCGGCTCAGGCAAGATGGTGCAGAGGAGCCCCTGGGTGGCTGTGGGCCTGGGGAGGCTTTTGATTTTTCGGCCTGACCGCTACGGGCAGCAAGGCCAAAAGTCAGATGGCCGGCTCTCCCGTCCACCACGCTCATCAGGAGCCCTTAGTCGACAGGCTCGGAGAATGCGGGCAGCGTCCCCCACTACCTCTCGCATGCAAAGCGAGCGCTTTGCCGCTTGAGCTAATTCCCTGCAGCTGGCCTGACTCTCAGGCACCGGGCAAAAAAAGGCAAGGGCTCTGTGGCCTTAAGCAGAACACAGCCTGAAATGGGTGGGAGGGGGGCGTGCTACCCAGAGCTGGGGAAGGGGGTCCGAGTCCCAGCCACGCTCCTCGGCACAAACACCAACGCTCCCTCCCTGGAGTGTGTCTGGGCTGAGAGTTAGCCCCTGGAACAAGCACCAAGCTTCAGAAGACAACGCAGGGATAGATCACTTGACGATTGCCTGCTCTGGCCATTGCCTCTGAAGCGCCTGGCATCGGTTACTGTCAGAAGACGGGATAGTGGCCTAGCTGGACCATCGGTCTCACCCCGGAGGGCCGTTCTTATCTTCACCACTTTCCTCTAACCCAAGCAAAGCCCGGAGCAGGCTCAGCAACTCTAGCAGGCTCCCTGGCCCCTGGCCCAGCATACAGCAAAACGACCCTGCCTCCGCCAGGATAGACAGCCACCGACTCCCTCTTCCAGACCAACGCAGCCCTTCCCCGCTTTGGCTGTCTCCAAGCTGTCTGTGTGCTCTGCTCTGCTCCACGGCTGCCATGCTGCCTGAGATCAGGAGGCTGCGAGGTCTCACGGTCCCAGCTGAGCTGGTATCGCATGCCACCCCGCCCATCTCCTCATTCCCTTCATGGACCCCTGGGATGTGAGTAATTCTGTATTTGAGTGGCTCTCCCTCCCGGCCAATGAGCTTGGCGTAGACTAGCAGGGAGGGAGGAGGAAAGGGATTGTGCTCCAGTGAGAGCTCAGAAAGAAAGGTGCAGGTCCCCCAAAAGAGCCCAGCACAGCAGAGCAGAGCAGAGCAGAGCAGAGCAGGCTGGAGAATGTGTGTCTGGGTCTGACTACTTCTCCCCTGCTCTTCCATTTGAGCTAACTTCCCCCAGCTGTCTCCAGCCTCCCAGTCAGCGCAAGGGGGAGAAGGGCCGGGGAGGAAGAGCTTTGTGCTCCGCAAGGGCTGGCTTTTTGGGAGGCCAAGCGGGGAGAGGGATGGAGGCCACTGGAGGAGCTGAGCCGGCTGACTGTCCATGGCTTCTAAAAGAAGGGCAAGAGAAGGTCTTGCAGCTGCCCTGCCGCTGGAGAACGCGGGCATTGATCCCACTGCCTCTCGCATGCGAAGCGAGCGCTCTACCACTTGAGCTAATTCTCCTACCTTGGCAGGTGGCGTCTTGATCCATTCATTTGATAACGGAGGCCACATCGGTCCCCGCGCCAGCCGGTGACTCCTTCTAAAAGGGTCAGGCAAGAGAAGGTACCCCGTAGGCTGGCTAGCTCAGCTGGTTAGAGCGTGGTGCTAATAACGCCAAGGTCATGGGTTCAAGCCCCATGCTGGCCGCTCCGGGTGCAGGAGGGAGAGGGCGGCTTCTGCTCTTTTGGCTGACTGCTAGGGGTGGCAGAGGCCAAAACCAGGTGGGCCGGGAGCGGGCAAGAGCCCTGCTGGGCGCAGGCGCCGGGCAGGATGAGGCTCCGGACACCTCCTTGGGCTCCCCTCCCTGGGCTCCTCGCTCCACCTGCTGCCTGAAAGGAACTTGGGCCCAGGGAGGAGACGGGTGAGCCCGGCCGGCTGCCTTCCAGGCTCATAGGAGGCCAGGCTTGAGCTGCCCGCCCGCGAAGCCAAAATCGCAGGCCTGCCGGCTCACCCCCATTTCCACAGAGGGTTGACCTGATGGCCCGAATTCTTGCCGGCCGCCAGCTCCACCCAAATGGACCCGACGCCGGATCACACTCCCCAGCCCAAGCCACAGAGGAAGGCTTAATCCTCGGCACCCCAACCTAGGGGAGAGGCTTCACACTCCGCCGGCGCAGGGTGACCTTTGGGACTTCCCTGGACACCATCCTCCCACCGCCCACAGCCAGACCCCCCAAGCCCACCCCTCCGACAGGAAGGAGCAGGAGGACCACTCCGCCCAGGGGCACCACCACTAAAAGTCAGCTTCACTTGCTTCCTCTTCTACCCCTTTCCTCCCAAGTTATGCGCGCCTCACGGGAGCCGGCCCTGGGAAGACGCAGGCACCGCACTCTGACTGGCGCAAGCCAAACGCCCACACCAAGAGTTTAGCACGGGCTCTTGAGGCACTGGAGGAACCCCATGCAGACGCACTGACGGAGCTAAGCTTTACGGCCAAGGGCCCTACCTGTGCAGAAAGCCAACTTGCTTGTGAAAAAGACTCCTCTTTCGGCTCCCCTTCCAAACTTCCAAATGCCTCCCAATGGGAAAACACACGCACTGAAACACCCAAATGGTCCTAACGCTGGGGCCAGGCGAAAAAGAAAAGCAAGGAAAAGATTTCTAAACGGCCACCCTGCCAGAGTCGTACAGCTCCGCAAGTGAAACCCGTGGGAGGGACATTACACAGAAAAGGGGAATGGAAAGCTGCCCAAATTGAGATGCTGTGGAAAGCTACAGCCCCATCGCTACTCCTACTCTGCACACTTCTTGCAACAGCTGATGAATGGCCGGGTGCTTTTCGCATCCAAGCCCACACCAGGGGAAGACCTTGAGAAGTTTCCCGTGGCTTGCCTGGTTCAGCTGGTCAGAGTGCGGCACTCGTGGAGGCCAGGGGCACCAACTTATATGGGCTCCTGGGGCTAAAGCCCCAGGAATATTCACAGTCAGGGGCTCTGCTCCACCAATATTTGGAGCTAGGTTTCTCCCCTGCTTGGAGCGCCCCGCCCCCGCCTCTCACCACCCTCCCGCCGCCGCCGCCAGGGCTCGAGCTTCCCCCCCGCTCCCCGCCCTGGAGCTTCCCTGCCTGAACGTAAAGAGTGCGCAGCGCGCGTCTCTCTCCCTTGCTGCTGCTGCCGCCGCCGCCTAAGGGCTACAGCATAAGAGCAGTGCAAGCTGCTGGTGCTGTAGCACCTCAGGAGGGGAGGGGGCCGTGCCGTGCCTGGCAGCCCTCCCCTCCCCTGCCCCTACCTGGAGGAGACGCGAAGGGACTTCCGGCCAGGAGACGGACATCACTCACCTTAGCAGCTGCTGGGGCTTCCGTGAGTGTTTGTCCCTATGATTCCCCCCAGCCCCAGCCCCAGCCCCCGCCCCCACTCCTGCCCAGTGCTGGGGAAGGGGAAGCCCCACCCCCTCCCACCGTCCCCCAGGGAAGCTGTGGTGAGGGGCAGCAGGCTGCAGCAGGGGTCAGGGAGGCAGGAAGCCACATGTGAAGGCAGTGCCCCTCCCCACCACAGGGCAGATGGGGGAGGGGGTTCATAGACCTACCTGAGCAGCTGGGGCTTGGGTGTATTTTGTGCCAACTTGCCCTCCCTGTCCCCCCCCAGCCACCACCCTGCAGCCCCCCCGCCACTCCTCCCCCACGCTGGGGACGGGGAAGCCCCATCCCCTACCCCCAGTGAGGCGCAGCAGGCTGCACAGGGGAGGCAGGAAGCCACATGTGAAGGCAATGCCCCCTCCTCCAGCACCCACCAACCCACCCGCCACAGGAGGGATGGGAGAGGGAGGCTTCCTAGACCTGAGCAGCTGGGGCTTGGGTGAATTTTATGACACCCTGCTCCCCCACCCTCATAGCCACCACCCTGCCTACCCCACTTCTGCCCCATGCTGGGCAAGGGTCAGCCCCATCCCCCATCCACAGTGAAGTTATGATGAGGGGCAGCAACATGGAAGGCCACCTGTGATGGCAACCCCCCCCCCCAGTACCCATCATAGGGGAGGGGAGTGAGCTTTCTGGACCTGAGGGGCCCTAGGAGCATGTGCAGTGACTGTGGTGCAGAGTGAGTGTGCTGTGGGGGGCAGGAGGGAGAGGAGGGGACCCTCCCCTGGAGCTTGCTGCTGCCAGTGGTGGTGGTGGGGAGTCCTCTCTGGCCCTAGCCCTGGGGCAGCCTGTCTGCACCCCAAGTTCCTCATCCTCAGCCCTGCCCCACCCCAAAGCCTGCACCCCCAGCACCGAGCACACTCCTGCACTGTGAACCCCTCATCCCCAGCCCCACCCCAGAACCCTCACCTGAGGGGAAAAACGTGCAACTTAAATTTGGTGGTCAGTTTGGAGTATCATTCTATTTAGCACAATATTTGATTATTTTACACCCTTCAAAGTATGTAACTGGTCGTATGCAGGTGTTACGGAGTGGGAATGTGCTTAATGTTTTCTCTGAATACTGTCTGTGTGCCTCAGTTTCCCCAATGCATTTCTTAAGGCTCTAGATGGTGGGATAAGGGGGTGTGATTGTTGTAAAGCCCTGGAGGGCCAGTGTGATGCCGTCTGCACAGAGAATGGCCGAAACCCTGTCTCCAGGCAACTGATGGCCTGGGCCCCTCCCCTGCAAAGGTGCCAGCTGAAGGTGTTGGAGACAAAGAGATCAGGTGACCTCCTGGCCCGGGAAAGGAACTGAGCAGAGAGGAGTGGGGACTGGAGGGGGTTTCAGTCTGGCGCTGGCTGGGGACCAGGCGTGAAGTGCAGACAAGGAGGGTCTGGCTCACTGCCCCCAGAATGGACCCGGTCGAGGTGTCCGGTTCACTGTACCTACAAGCTCTGTTTTAGACCCTGTTCCTGTCATCGAATAAACCTCTGTGTTACTGGCTGGCTGAGAGTCACGTCTGACTGCGAAGTGGGGGGGCAGGACCCTGCGGCCCCCCAGGACCCCGCCGGGGCGGACTCGCTGGGGGAAGCGCATGGAGGAACAGAGGATGCTGAATGCTCCAAGGAGAGACCCAGGAGGTGAAGCCATGTGAGCTTCTTGCCCTGCAGACAGTCTGCTCCAAGGGAGAGGAGGCTCCCCAAAGTCCTGATTGGCTTTGTGGGGAGCAGTTCCAGAGCATCGCCCAGGGACTCCGTGACACCCGATACCCACCACAGGGGAGGCGAGTTGGCTTTCTGGACCTGAGAGAGTCCCTAGGAGCATGTGCAGTGACTGTGGTGCAGAGTGAGTGTGCTGCGGGGGGTGGGGAGGATGGGTCTCTCCCCTGGAGCTTGCGGCTGCCGGTAACAGCAACGGGGAGTCCTCTCTGGCCCTAGCCCTGGGGCAGCCTGTCTGCATTCCAAGTTCCTTATCCCCAGCTCTGCACCCCCAGCACCCCAACCCTGAGCACCCTCCTGCACTGTGAACCCCACATCCCCAGCCCCACCCCAGAGCCCTCACCTGAGGGGAAAAACGTGCAACTTAAATTTGGTGGTCAGTTTGGAGTATCATTTTGTTTAGCACAATACTTGACTATTTTACACCCATTTAAAGTGTATAACTAGTCGTATACAGGTGTTACAAAGTGGGGCTGTTCTTAATGTTTTCTCTGACTACCGTGTGGTTGCCTCAGTTTCCCCTGTGCATTTCTCAAGGATCTAGATGGTGGGAAAGGGGGTGTGATTGTTGTAGAGCCCTAGAGGGCCAGTGTGATGCCATCTGCACAGAGAATGGCCGCAACCTTGTCTCCTGGTGGCCTGGGACGCTCTCCTGCAAGGTGCCAACTGAAGGTGTTGGAGAACAGAGAGATCGGGTGGCCTCCTAATGCCTGGAAAAGAGACAAAAGCCAGAGGAGGGAGTGTCAGTGCCTGTGCGGACTTCCGGGAAGCGCATGGTGTGGAAGGGGATGCTGGGATGCTTTGGAACTACTCCATACAAAGCCAGTCAGGACCCTGGGGGAGCCTCCTCTCTCTAAGCAGACCGTCTCCAGGGCAAGAAGCTCACACCTTCCTGGGTCTGACCTCGGAGCATTCAGCCCTTCCACACTGTGTGCCTTACGCAGCGAGTCTGCACAGGCAGGTCCTGGGGGCAACCAGAGGTCCCTGCACCCCAACTCTGCAGTCAGATGTGACTCTCAGCCAGCTGGTAAAACAGAAGGTTTATTAGACAACAGGATCACAGTCTAAAACAGAGCTTGTAGGTACAGGAAACAGGACCCCTCAGTCAGGTCCATCTTGAGGGGTGCCCAGAACTTGGGTCTGGGCCTCTCCCGATTTCCCCAGCCAGCTCCATAGAATCATAGAATTCAAGATCAGAAGGGACCATTATGATCATCTAGTCTGACCTCCTGCAAGATGCAGGCCACATAAGCCGATCCACCCACTCCTGAACTAATTCTCTCCCTTGACTCTGCTGTTGAATGCTCCAAATCTTGATTTAGAGACTTCAAGTAGCAGATAATCCACCAGCAAGCGACCCCTGCCCCATGCTTCGGAGGAAGGCGAAAAACCTCCAGGGCCACTGCCAATCTACCCTGGAGGAAAATTCCTTCCCGACCCCAAATATGGCGATCAGCTGAACCCCGGGCATGCGGGCAAGACTCTCCAGCCAGACCCTCTGGAAAGGGCTAACAATATCCCAACATTCACCCTTTGTAGTAATTACCAGTGGCACGGTATTGACCTATTGACTAAACCCGTTATCCTATCGTACCATCCCCTCCATAAACTTATCCAGCTTAATCTTAAAGTCATGGAGGTCCTTTGCCCCCACTATTTCTCTCGGTAGGCTGTTCCAGAATTGCACTCCTCTGATGGTTAGAAACCTTCGTCTAATTTCAAGCCTAAATTTCCTAACTGATAATTTATATCAGTTTGTCCTTGTGTTCACATTAGCACTGAGCTGAAATAATTCCTCCAAACTGACACTCCCTCATCTGGCCTTTGTGTCTCTTCCGGACAAGGAGGCCACCTGATCTCTTTGTCCCCAACACCGTCAGTTGGCACTTTGCAGGGGAAACTGAGGCACCCACACAGTATTCAGAGAAAACATTAAGAACATTCCCACTTTGTCACAACAGGTGCAACAAAATTTAATACCGTATATTGAAGCAGGCAAGTGCTGCTTCTGACTTTCCACTTTTAATTGACCCTTGTAATCTTGTGGTGCTGACGCATTGTAGCTTCATTTTATATCAGCTTACAGGGTGAGAGCGGGGGGGGGGAGGACCACCATTTTGGGCCCCACCAAAAATTATACGAACCTGCCGCCTATGCTACCCACAGCCCCCTGCCAGTCCAGCCCTACCCACCCCCAGGTTTGATGGTGCCCCTCACTCTGGACCCGCAGCCCTCTACCAACCCAGTCTTGCCCCCACCCAAGCTTTGATGGTGCCTCTCACTCTCGACCCGCAGCACCCTTCCAGCCGAGCCCTGCCCCCCACAGCTCTGCCAGTGCCCCTCACTCCTGACCCGCAGCCCCTGCCAGCCCAGCCCTGCCCCCCACAGCTCTGCCGGTGCCCCTCACTCCTGACCCACAGCCCCTGCCAGCCCAGCCCTGCCCCCCACAGCTCTGCCAGTGCCCCTCACTCCTGACCTGCAGCCCCTTCCAGCCCAGCCCTGCCCCCCACAGCTCTGCCGCTGCCCCTCACTCCTGACCCGCAGCCCCTGCCAGCCCAGCCCTGCCCCCCACAGCTCTGCCGGTGCCCCTCACTCCTGACCCGCAGCCCCTGCCAGCCCAGCCCTGCCCCCCACAGCTCTGCCAGTGCCCCTCACTCCTGACCCACAGCCCCTGCCAGCCCAGCCCTGCCCCCCACAGCTCTGCCGCTGCCCCTCACTCCTGACCCACAGCCCCTGCCAGCCCAGCCCTGCCCCCCACAGCTCTGCCAGTGCCCCTCACTCCTGACCTGCAGCCCCTTCCAGCCCAGCCCTGCCTCACGACCCGCAGCCCCTGCCAGCCCAGCCCTGCCCCCCACAGCTCTGCCGGTGCCCCTCACTCCAGACCCGCAGCCCCTGCCAGCCCAGCCCTGCCCTCCAAGCTATGTTCAAGAATCTGAGAAAAGGTGCAAATCTGAGATTTTGTTAGCATTTTATAATTAGAGAGACGGGAAAATCTCAGGGTATATTCAATTAGAAATAGACAACTAGAGAGAAGTGGGACAAACGTTTAGGGTATTTTATATCAACCTTTGAGATTTGCAGAGAAAACCTTCTGGCAAACAGAGGCTACAGGCACCATCCCTGCCCACCCTGGCTAATAGCCATTGATGGACCTGTCCTCTATTAATTTATCTAGTTCTTTTTTTGAACCCAGTTATAGTCTTGGCCTTCACAACATCCTCTGGCAAGGAGTTCCACAGGTTAACTATGCAACTGCCCTGAGTTTACCCCCCCCTGGGAGGTATATGGAAAAGAGGATGAGGATGAGGAGAGCCATGATGTGTCTGTCACTGGCTGGTGCCTCAGTTTCCTCTAGGCAGCAGTGCTGCAGGCTCCTTTGGTCAGTGCCCATGCAGCTGTGTCGGGGGAAGGGGGAGTAGAGGCTCATGCTCCCCAGCCCCACACCCCTCCCCCAGCAGCTGGGGAATCCAGGCCAAATGTAACCCTGGTAGCTAGGCAGGGATTAGCCTAGGCCGGGGTAGGGCTGGGGAGGAATTGCGGGGGAGACAGATGCACCTGCTGTGAGGGGAGATCCTCCCATTCCCTGCCAACCCCCCTCACTCCTTGCAGCAGGGCGCCCCCTAGCACTTCTTTCTCTGTCGTGGGGGTGTCTGCTGCCTGCTTCTCTCTTAGCATCATCTCTCCCCACCCTGGGGCACTGGTGTCACCCATCCTGTGCAAACAGGCAGGCCCTGGTGTGACCCATGGCACTGCCCTGCAATTGGGGGGGGCAGCTGTTGGATGGAGCCATATTGAAATATGGGGGTGGGCAAGGCTGGGGATCAGGACTCCTGGGTTCTCCCCCCAACTCTGGGAGGAGAGTGGAGGTTAGGGAGTAGAGTGGAGGAGGGGCAGGGCTGGGATCCAGGGCTTCTGGTTTTCTCCACCTCCTGCAGCTGCCTTCGTCCTTTCAGTGCGTTTCCTGTTCCAAATTCATTTGCTGACTTGTGCAACCCACCCCAGAGGTGGCTGCATCTCAGTGTTGGGTGAGGCACCCTTGGCTGCATCACCTCCAGAGCATGGAGCAGCATCCGCCCATGCAGCCAGGCAATGAGCATTTCCCACAGCCTGGAGCCGAGGGGGAGGCGGCAGCTGCTGTTCCAGCTCCTCGGGGACAGGCCCTGTCAGCCAACAGCCGCTTCTTACTCCCCACAGCGAAGGGCGCCGGGTTCCTCCGGTGGGGGTGTGGAGCAGCCGTTCGTTTTCCTGTTCGCACTCCTCTGCGGTGTGAAAATCGGGGAGGGGCGGCAGAAGCCCCATTTCCCTCCCGAACTGACGCCCAGTGGGGGAAGCCAGGACAACAGGGTGGGGCGGCAGGTGGTGGCCAGACTCTCACCGCCAGGGTCTAGTCTAACTCAGGGTCCAGCTCAACCTCCTCCCCGCGCCACTGGCCCCCAGTCCCCTTCCACCGCCAGGTCAACCCGGGCACTAGGGCAGGAACGGGGTGAGGCAGCAAGTCAAGCTGAGCAAGGCAGGCAAAAGCGAGTCTTGTCTTCATGGGCCGCTCCCAATGACGTCCTTTTTGTGTGCAACTGCCGCAAAAATATCTCAGGCAGAGAAGCAACATGCCAAAATACTTCCCTACAGCTGCCAAAGTAGCTCAGTTGGGAGAGCATTAGCCTGAAATTCTAAAGGTCTCTGGTTCAATCCCCGGCTTTGGCAGGCCGTGTCATCCCTCTTTGCACAGTGGTGGCTTGTTTTCTGGGAGCACAGTGGTCCCTGCACCCAAAGTGAGTCCCTGAGCTTGGGCTCTGCAGTAGGAAAAGATATTGTGGGCCTCCGCCCCTAATTGGCTGGCCTGACATTTAACAATGAGGGACAGGAGCTGTCTCTTCTAAGTGAGTTATTTGTGGACCCAATATGGCAGGAAGAGAGTGCTAGAGGGGGTGCTGGGCAGTGACAGGCGGGTATAGAGGATGAAAACTCTTCTGTGCAGCTGAGGGAGGGCAGTACCAGGGAAGGGGCATGTGTGAAAGTGGCCATGTGGAAGGGAGTTGGGGGCCCAGGAGGAGGCACTTGATGTTCAGTGCCTTGGAGCAGCTGGGCTTGGACATGGTGGGTGTTCAGGAAATGCACATTAACAACTCTAGGGTAGCTTGATGGGCAGAGGGTGATTGGAGGAAGGGCCCATATCTCTGGTCCTCCAGGCCAGGGAAGAATGATGGGGTTGGAGTCTTTTTCTTCACATTCGCAGTGCGAGTACAGAAGGGGCTGGAGCTCCGACCAGGGAGGGCATTACTGGTGGGCTTTGTGCTCCATGGCACTGGTTACGGCTATATTAGTGTGTATGGTCCCCAATTAAGGCATGAAAGGAATGTTCTATGAAGGAACTGGCTCCTTTCTTCTAGACTGCACGGTGTTTGGTGTCGGGGGGGATTTCAATTGTTGCACCGGCCTGAGGACTGCTGGTCCTGTTTTCCCGACCGTCAGAGCAAACTCTTCTATGATGAGCACTACCTGGAGCAGGTCTGTAGTGAGGTCGGCTTAGAGAACGTGTTTCTGCACAGTGGAACCAGTGGAGGGTTGGCAGTAGCCTCCTATTCCTCTGACCCGAGCTCACACCAGCCGCAGAGGGGATACACCTTTCTGCGGGGACAGGCCAGGAGTCGCATTGACCGGATTTCCGTGAAGGAGAGCACGTCGACAGCCCAGTGCAGGGTGGTGCCAATGGACTGTTCGGATCCCGCAGCTCTCACCGTGTGCTCAATGTGGGCAATTCCCTGACCCAGGGCAGAGGACATTGGAAGATGAACATCCAGAGCTTGCAAGATAAAGGAGCAGGGGGGCGAGGCCTGGAGGTGTTGGCAGAACGGGAAAGCATCAGAGGGTTCTATGGCAACCAGGGGGATTGGTGGGAGTCGGTGAGGGGGGAGTTGGCTGCTTTGTTCCAGCGGCTGGGGAAACACCACAACATTAAAGAAACCAACAGTGCCAAGTCCTGCAGCGTCACCTGTGGGATTTCCACAAGAGCATCCAGGCAGGGGAGCCAGTCAGCGTGTGACTGTACGACCGGACCAAGCGACAGCTGCCCGAGTTCCAGGAGATGAGGCTGCAGTTGGCTGATATGAGCGGGAGCATCGAGTGAAGGGAGGGGCGGCCTCTCCTGACATTTTTGCAGCCTGCAGGGAATGGAGACCAAGCAGGGGGATGCAGGGACTCAGGGCAGGACCCACAGATCCGGTAGTGCAGGACCACAGTCGCTGGAGGAGGAGAGAGAGTCCCGTGAGAGGAAGCTGATGGTGGGAAGCAATAAGTGCAGAGTGCAAACCAGCCAAGAGTCACAGGGATCTAGAAAATGAAACAGCAGCAGGTCCCATGGTGTAATGGGCAGCACTCAGGACTTTGAATCCTGGAATCTGAGTTCAAATCTCAGTGGCACCTTTTGGAGATATGTTGATTTGCTGCAAACCCTTAGAGCTTGTTGTGCGTGGTTGTCTGAACTAGAGTGATGTATTTTTTCCTACTCCTCCTGGGTCACTGATGCCCATTGGAGATGGGTCATTGGTCCAGCTGGCCGCTATAGGGTGGGGTCCTAGAACTTAACAGTCTGGCTAGAGATTCCTGCGGGTTGACCAGATGGTTGTTTCTCGCTGCTTCACCTGATGTCCACAACTTTGGTCCCTGCAGCTGCCACACTCTTCCTCTTGCCCACATGGCGCTTGAAGAAAGGAGTGTCAGGGCCAGGCTTCATAGTCAGGGAAAGGCAGGAGGGAGGCAGAGTCCCAGGCTGGAGCCCAACACACCTCTCCTCCTCTGGGCACCTGGGGTGTTGTTCCCCCCTGTTCAGGCACCCCTGGGGCCCTGCACTTCACACAGCTCTCCCTGATTTCAGCTGTTAGTGAGGGAGCCTCACTGCTAGCGCAGACTGGGCAGTTTCTTGCATGAGAGACACTGTCCCAAAGCAGGACTAATGCTTAGAGCTGGTTCTCAGTGATTTCAGATCTGTTGGTCTGCAGCAAGACTCCCCATTGAGTCTTAACCAGCTCTGTTATTACACAGGGAAGAACAAAAGGGTCAAATGGGGCCTGGAACCCTTAAGAAGAATCCACCCCACCGAGTACACTTGTCGCTACCTGCTCTCAGCTCCACTGAGAATGTTTTGGGGTCACTCCTTGCCTGTATCAACCTAGGGGTTTTGGAGAATCATAATTAATGGGTGCTCCTGTGGTGCAATTGGTTAGCGCACAGTACTTATAGGGCAGTGCTGAGAGTAGCTATGTTGAGGTTGGGAGTTCAAGCCTCACCTGGAGCACTGGTTTTCATTAGCCAAATGGCTTCACCCTGTTATTTGGCCCTGTGGAATGTAGAATTCTAGCCCTGGGGACCCTGAGGCAGGGGAAGAGTCAAAAACACCCCCTTCACTTATTACCTCCTCTCCAGAGCACACGTCAGAACCTGCAATTCTTTCTGCCCCCTCCCTCCTGCAGCCCCTGTGCCAGGATCCGTCAAGCAGAGCCTGGAGTCCTGCCCGACTCCAGGGCTGGTTTGGAAGGAACTGGGGAGGAGAAGAGACACAGGGCAGGACACATGTTGGGACAGGGAAACTGACTCACTCCGAATACATGCAGAGCAGGGCACGGCGGAGGCAGATAATGCTGGTCCCAGGGTAATTTCGGGGGATTCTGATGCCCCACTCAGCCGGGGGGGGGGGCTCCCCTCTGGGCTGAGGAGCCCTGGGGTGGGCGGGTGCAGGGGCTGTGTGTGTGTGTCAGGCTCAGGGAGCTGCCTGGGCAGAGGGGCTGGAACTGGCGGGGCTGACCACGTAAATTATCCTGGTCTAAGCGCCATTGTAGAGAACACAATGTTGGCACAGCACTTCCTGGCAGCCAGAGACTGCGCTATCTACATCTGCTCCTGTGGATGTGGCCTCTCTCCTGAGGAAAGGAACCTTTCCAGGAAATGGCCACAGCTTCTGGGAATCCGCATGTGGCTGGGGGACAGAACGAGGAATCATTTGGCTCCTGGCAACTTAAAAGCTGAATGCCCAGACAAGGGCTTGAACTCGGGCCCTCAGATTAAGAGCCTGATGCTCTACCAACTGAGTTACCTGGGCTTGTTGAGACCATCTTCACTGTTCAGCACAAGAGCGAGCAGGCAGGCAAAAGAGAGGCAAAAAAAGTCCCCAGAACCCCTCCTCTTTTCCTGCACAGCCACTGCCTGTCAGCACGGTTCCTCCTCCTCCTCCCTCCTGTGCCTCAGTGCGACTAAATCTCTGCACCTAGACAGCCGGTCCGTCCGCTGCACCCTAATCCCCCAGGCCTGAGCCTCCCTGCCAAAGCCCTGCACCTGGACCCATAGAATTAAGTCTCACGTGTCACTGGGAACTCGACTTCTTGTGCCCAAAGAGTCTCGGCCCCCCTCAGCAGATGACCTGAGAAGAACAATATCCGCTTTTTCTAAAGACGTGCTTGGAGTAGCCTTTTCCCATGTGACCTAATGGATAAGGCGTCTGAGTGTGGATCAGAAGATTGAGGGGTCGAGTCCTTTGGTGGTTGTGTTGCTGCAGTTTTACTGTTGTGCTGAACGTCCTGCTCCTTGCAGGGCTGGAACCTCTTCTTGGCCGCACAGGCCAATGCTCTGGCTTCAGCTAGAGCCCCGGGAAGGAGTTGGGGGGTGGGCGTCACAAAGGCTGGGGCATGAGCCCCAGGGGCTTCCAGTCTCGCCTTTGCCATTCCTGACTTGCCAAAGAAAGTGGGTGGCTACCTGGGCTAGCGTGTGCGCCTGTCCCTGTGCTGGAGGGTACTTGCTACATAGCGTCTTCAGAGCCTGGGTGTTTCTCTGCTTCTCGCCAGCTGGGGAAAAGCCTCCTGGGGTAAAATCTCCTGCCCCACTGCAAAAGTGAGCATGGAGAGTGGGAACGGTCAGAGGCCCCACCATGGGAGCTGGCCCTGCTTTCCTACCATCTTGTTACCTTGGCCACAGAGCATCAGCAGCCGCCCCGCATGCTGGTGACCTTCAGTGGGTGTTTGGCATGGGAGTTTGCCAAGAGGAGGAGAGGTTGTTGCTGGGTCACTTTTACAGATGCCCCTTCCCTGGTACTGCCCTTGCTCAGCTGCACAGAGGAGCTTCCATCCCCAATCCCTGCCTGTCACTGCCCAGCAGCCCTCTGGCACCATTCCTGAGGGTCACCCTGCCTTGCTCTCTTCCTGCCACGTTGGGAAAGACAGCTCCCATCTCTCCTTGTTAAAGGTCAGGTGGGACAACTAGGGGCAGAAGCCCTTTCTATGTTTTCCTACTGCAGAGCCCAAGCTCAGGGACTCACCTTGGGTGCATGCACTGCTGTGCTCCCAGAAAACAAGCCACCCCTGCACAAAGAGGGATGACAGGGCCTGCCAAAGCCCGGGATTGAACCAGGGACCTTTAGATCTTCAGTCTAACGCTCTCCCAACTGAGCTACTTTGGCAACTGCATGGAAGTATCTTGGCCTGTTGCTTCTCTGTCCAGGATGTTTTTGTCAGCAGTTGCACAGAAAAAGGACAGGAAAATGAACAGCTGCTCCACACCCCCACCAGAGGAACCCGGCGCCCTTAGCTGTGGGGAGTAAGAAGTGGCTGTTGGCTGACAGGGCCTGTCCCCGAGGAGCTGGAACAGCAGCTGCCGCCTCCCCCTCGGCTCCAGGCTGTGGGAAATGCTCATTGCCTGGCTGCATGGGCGGCTGCTGCTCCTTGCTCTGGAGAGCGTCTGTATTGCTCTGTCAACCCCCCATCTTCACTGAGCCAGTCTGGTAAGGTCCCAAGTGCCCCCTCCGGCCTGGCAGCTGAGAGTCTGTGCAGACATCGGCCCCCCTGCCAGCCCCACAGGCAGCAGCAGCGCCAGCCCCCCAGCACCACAGGAGCACTCAATGCGCTTCCTGTGGGGAAATGGCTCCTTGGCATCCAGCTGCTAGAGTGAGAGCCAGGAGAGAGCAGTGTCTGGCTCAGCTTGGGGGAGAGAAGAGACCTGGTGCGTGCGGATCTCCCTCAGCCTCCCCCGCAAGGCTGGTCACTTCTATTGTCACTGTGATAGTCGGTGCTTCCCTTCAGGGCCGGCCCTAGAGGAATCCGGGACAACCCCCCCCCCCTTTCCACCCTAGGCCCTGCCCCCACTGCACCCCTTCCCCCAAGCCCCCACCCCTGTCCCATCTCTTCCTGCCCTGCCCCATTCCTCTCCCACCCCCACCTCTTCCTCTCCCTGCCCAGCCCCTCCTGCACCCCACTGAACAGCTGATCACTGGCAGGTGGGAGGCGCTGAAGGGGAAGAGGAGGAGCTTGTCAGCAAGGCCTGTAGTGGGGTGGAGGGAGCTGGCTGCCAGTGGGCGCTGAGCACCTATTTTTTCTCTGTTGATTCTGCAGCCCCGTAGCTCCCATGGAGTCGCTGACTCGAGTCTTTTCACACTCTAGAGAGAGGAGCAGGACCAGGGCTATGGCTGATCTATGGGGCACCAGGTGAGTGGCAGAGGCTTCAGGCGCTGAGAGTTTGCCTGACCCCTCAGGGACACACTGAGAGGGGGTGTCCCAGGCATCTCTATGAAAGGAGCAGAACAGGATTTACTTGGGGTGGGGAGAGAATTGAGAGCGTCTCAGGGGGTTGTACAGAGGTATTGCCCGGGTGAGAGACTGGCTAAAACACAGGTCTCACTGTGAGCAGGATTTGAACCTGCACAGGGGAACCCTATTGGATTTTAACTCCAACGCCTTAACCACTCGGCCATCACAACTGGGGGCACAAAAGTGCCTCAATGCCAGAGAAACTGGTAAAGAATCCCAATGCCCAGGCGTGAAGTCATCTTAACTACAGAATTCCCACCGCAAACCTGGCTCCCAAAGCACAGGGAGGATTTGGGGTTTGTTCTCTTTGCTTAGCCATGTGCAGTAGCTCATGCTCCAATACATCTGTTAGTCTATAAGGTGCCACAGGAGTCTTTGCTGCTTTTACAAATCCAGACTAACACGGCTACCCCTCTGATACTCCTAGTGACACTCTCCAATGGATCCCCGTCCTCCACCCACGGTGAGGTAGGTAGGAGTGGATCATTATTATCCCTACTTGAAAGAGGGAGAAGCTAAGGCTGCGAAAGGAGAATTGACTTGTCTTAGGTCACACAGCCAGCCAGTGGCAGAGTTGGGAATAGGACCTAAGAACCCTGATTTTCAAACTAACCATCGGATCTTGAATTTCACACATTGAATGACCTGAATAAAGTGCTCTAGGATGAACTCCAGACCAACAACAGTGCATAGTAATTATTCAGCAAGTATTTGAGGAGAACTGCAATGTTAGAGAGAATCATGAACTGCTCAGAGACCATTAATGCAGAGAAGCAACAAAATTCATCAAACATAGAACTGGTTATGACTTATTTACTTGGTCTTAAAAGAGAACAACAAGGACCTGAGTCTCCTCCCTGTCAATAACCCCCTGCTCAGCCAATCAGGGTAGAGACTGAGGATGGGAGGCTGAGGGTTCTCACCAGAGAGCCCAAAGGATGGTCCAGGTCATCGGTGGAGATCACTGCCTGAGCACTATTTCAGCCCCACATTTTTGGGTGGACCTCCCACAGTGGGAGCTGCCGAGCACTCCCCCGCCACACACACACACACACACACACATACACACTGCTCCTGGTGTTGGGAGGGGAACAGGTGAAAGGACAAAAGAAGCAAGAGACAAAGAGAAAGGAGGGAGGGATGGATGGACGAAAAGGTGAAACCAAAAAGACAAACCCTAATGACCCCAGTGATTCTAAGGGACAAAATCCCAGGTGCGCAATAAAATTCTGCCTCCTTAAGCTCGTGTTTTCCATGCCTAGAATTCAGCTGTCAACAGATAGATCAGACTGAACAGGTTTCAAACCTTGAGGAAGCTCCTACCTTCTAAACAGGGATGGCTGTTTTCTGGGAAATCAGGAAAAGGAAAGGAGAAAACTTGAAAGAGGTTCCTCCTGGCACTCACGTACATGAACCCGAATACTCTCTCAGTCCTCAAAGAGAGACCTCGAGAAGGAGACTTGCTGAAGCAAAGCCACAGGGGTCTCTGAGGTTTCCCTGGCCCCTCGCCCCTCTCCTGCCTGGCTGATGTCAGCATCTCTCTGTGAGGTCACCACCTCCCCACCACCTCTGACCAATAGTCTGAGGTCCTGCAAAAGGCCTTTGTGATGTCACTGCCACACCCCTCCCTTGCTGTGCTAATGTCCTGCCCCTGGCCAGGCACTTTAGAGATTTGAGCTACTCCCTGTGGATCACCCCACTCAAGGAGTGTTCGTTCTAGGAAGCAAGCCGGCTAGACAGGAAAACATCAGACGCTGCTCCCAATGCTACACTCAGTTTTTCAGAAATTAGTCAACTTTATGGCCAGAAGAGACCATTAGAGCATCTAATCTGACCCCCTGCATATCACAGACCTCCTATATGACACAATAGCTACTTTTGGGGCAAACACATTCCAGAAAGGCATCGAGTCTTCATTAAATGACATCAAGAGAGGGTGAATCCACCACTTTCCTTGGTAGCTTGTTCCTGTGGTGAATCATCCTCGCTGTTGAATATTTGTGTCTTATTTGTAATATGAATGTCTCTTTTCACCTTCCAGCCATTGGGTCTCGTTATGCCTCTCTCTGCTCGATTAAAGAGCCCTTTAATACCCAATTTCTTCTGTCCATTAAGGCACTTTGCTGCCCCAGCTCCAATTTCACAACATCTTTTTCAAATGAGGACACCAAAACTGGAGACAGTATTCCAGTATCAGTCTCACTGATGCTGTGTCACCTTCTGTGACGTTATTAACATAATCTGTAACTCTATAGATCACCATTATATATTTGCAGCCAATATTGTAGAAACGTTGTTGTCTAAGAGGTGTATGGAGAGGTTCTGATTGGCTGATTATAACCTCAGAGACATTTTTCATTTTGATCACACACCCCTACATTGCTATATGCATTGCCATACACAGCTCCCTCAGCCCCCGGGTTTTCTCATTGAGCTGTACCCATGTGGGTTTACCAGTGTCCACAGTGAGCAGAACTTTTACAGTGACCAAGTGTCATGAATAGTTAGTAAAGGGTTAAAGCATAGTACTGGTGGGCACCTGACCTGAGGACCAATCAGGGAAGAGAATTTGAAACTCCTAGGAGGGAACTTTTCCCTCTGTTTGGGGGGGGTCTTTGTCTTTGGCCGTTTGGAGTTCAAGAGACCAGACGAGTTAATCAAGTCCCTACAAGTTCCACCTTTCTGAACTAATTTCTTCTAGTCAAGATAGTGAGTATTAGAAAGATACTTTGTGTCCTTATCTAATAATCCTATGTTTGCAATTCTGTGTGTTTGTTATTGATTATTCTTAATTCTGCTTGTACTGGTTGTACTGAGAAAGAGAGAGGATTCTCTCCAGAACTTAGCAAGGTTATACCCTATGAGTGACCAGCTTGGATTCATAGAGATTCTGTGTTTTCTTTTGTTCTCTTAATAAATTCTTTTCTTTTCTTTGGACTTGGTTAATTCCTTCCCGTGGGGAAATTCAGGGGAAGGGGAGGGGGAAGTGGGCTGCTTCCCTGTGTGTAGAGATTCAAGGCGTTTGAATCCAGGCATACCTGTCTCCGGAGCAGGCTGGAGAGAGGGAAGAGGGGGGGAGGTTCCTCCTCTGTGAATTGATCTGTGTTCCCAAGGGGGGAAACAGGGGTGTCCCGGCCCACGGAATTGACCGGGTGGTGGCAGCCGAAGGGGAGACCTACCCTAGGATTTTGGGGTGGGGGGAAGACATGCGGGTCCTCACTTTGAAACCGCCCAGTTTCAAGTGAGGGTAGACTCTGACACCAAGGAAACTCCCCACAGATTTATCTCCTTCGTCATTCACACCTTCTCTAGCCATGTCTCCAGCACCCCCCTATGTCACCAGTCACGGCATGTGGTCCGAGTCTCAGCTCAGAGTTCCACAGCCAGCAGATACCTGATCAGTTCTGACAGATCCCTCCCTCCGCCCCCATCCTGCCATGTGAGCCAGCCACCTGCAAACACCATTTCCCCAAAGTCAGGACTTAGCCCTTGGGAATCTGAAGTCACAGCCTCTCTCCCTCTGCTCCCATCTACATGCTAGTCTGCTACCTGGTCACCACCACCTCTCCCCAGGCTTGTTTCCTTTCTACTCTGGACATGCTCCCACCCAGCTGGAAGCTCCCTCTGCAAGCAGGACCTGCTTCCTCTTTCCCTGCTCCCCTTGACATTCCTTTCCTGCTGGTGACCTCTGTTCCTTGGGGTGAACTCCAGTGTCTTTAGCTGCTCTAGCTTAATGGCCCCAGTAGTCACAGAGCCACTTGTAGCTTTTCTGGCTACAGCCATGGGGCCAGTTCCCAGAGGCCAGCCTTAGCCAGCTGCAGCTACTAGCCGCAGGAGGGGTGGCAATGCCAGGGCTGAGCATGCTTGAACCTTGCAACGGCAGCACTAGAGACTCTAAATCCTCAGCCCTGGCCCTAGGCAGCTGCAGACTCTGGAGTTAGGCACTTCCCTTTTCTAGGCCATGGCTTTAAGTACCTGAGATGCCCATCACCTGCAGCAGAGGCCACCAATTCCCACGCCCCCCTCAGCCAGCACCTAGTCATGCAGAAAGTGCAGACTGGTTGATTTTGGAGGCTGGGGTACCAGGAGGTTCCCATCCCTGAGCAGCAGCTCTGCAACAAGCTCACATGCCCCCCCCACCCCCTCCGCTGTGGGACCAGGACCCTGTGAAGACAGTGGAGTTACCCTGTGTATAACCAGTTCTGTCCAAAGCCTGTTGAAGTGAGTGGGAGGCTTTTCATTGTCTTTAATGGGCTGTGTATAGAAGCAAAGGGCCCATTCTAGACTCAAGGAGCAAAGTGCCTGCTGTGTGGCACTGGTTTACTAGCGTAACAGGAAGGTCTCACATTACCTAGTGAATAAGCAACACCTCCTACAGCACCTAATGCTTTCTGAGAGGCTTCCCACCCAATTACTAAATGTGAACCTGCTTCGCGTACAAGGGCTGAACATATCAGGTGGGATGCTCACAAAAGCAAGGCACTTCTGCATTCAGCAGGGATTTTGGATGTGCACAGAACACAGACAGGACTGGTTCCCGCATGGCTACAGAACTGTGGTAAAGAGGAACAATGTTCAGCTTGTGTGATTGGAGGATATCTGGATCCATATTATAAGACTGTCCTACATAAATGAGGAAAAGTTGAGGTGCCTCTGTTATTCTTTTGTTCCACTCTTCGTGTCCATGGGGAACTGGCCAGTGCAATATCACTGTCTTCCTTTTCAACAAACCAAACTAAAACAAAATGGTAGTGGCTGTTGAAAATAACAATTCCAGTCCTAGTTAGCACTGGGAAGACCACAGCATTTGTTGCTCAATTGTATCCTACTTTTTCTACAGCAAATGACAGTGGATCAGCATATTTGATTTGGGAGAAATGAAGTACCAGCTGCCCAAATTGAGCTTGAGCACTCCTGAATTTTGAGGGTGTTCAAATCTGGAAGGCAGGTGCTAGATTCCCTTTCAGAATATTGGATAAATCTGGAAAGGAAAAGCCAATTTTTGCTTCCATGCCTCAGACGTGGAAATCCTCCTAAGTGCCGGCACTGTATCTAAAGCTGCCCAGTAAAGCAGAGGTGGGCAAACTATGGCCCGCAGACCATATTTGGCCCATGGGACCATCCTGCCTGACTCTTGAGCTCCTGGCCAGGAAGGCTAGCCCCGGCCCCTCCCCCGCTGTCCCCTCTCCCCTGCAGCTATCCTGCCGTGCGGGCAGCAATCTGGGTGGCGGGGTTGGATGTTCCTGCCGAGCAGCTCTGGGCGGGCGGTGCGGCTGCCAGACATGCGGCTCTGAGTGGCATGGTAAGGGGGCCGGGGCCGGGGGGTTGGATAAGGGCTGGGGAGTCCCAGGGGGCCTGTCAGGGGGCAGGGGTGTGGATGGGGGGGTTGGATAAGCGTAGGAGTCCCATGGGGCCTGTCAGGGGTGGGGGTGTGGATAGGGGTCAGGGCGGTCAGGGGACTGAGGGGGTTTGGATGGGGGTGAGGTCCTGGGGGCAGTTAGGGGCAGGGGGTCCTGGGAGGGGGCAGTCAGGGGACAAGGAGCAGAGGGGGTTGGATGGGTCAGGGGTTCTGAGAGGGGCAATCAAGGGGCAGGGAGTGGGAGGGGGCGGGGGCCAGGCTGTTTGGGGAGGCACAGCCTTCCCTACCCGGCCCTCCCTACAGTTTTGCAACCCCAATGTGGGCCTCGGGCCAAAAAGTTTGCCCACCCTGTAGCAGAGCCTCCCCTCCCTTACTTTTCATTTTCACTTCTGATGGGATCCACGTACCTCCCTCACTGGGCTTCAGACAGAGAGGGGCACTGTGCATTCAGTCCACCCAATTCCTTCTTTGGGGGCTGCCAGGCGGGGTCACACCACATCCCTAATCCAGCCTGGGGAAGTCTCCTGAGCGTGAGATCTGGGCCAAAGCCTCCTACCCCTTGGGCACACTTGTTCCCCATTCACACTGCCACCCCCTTCTAGCAGCCAGCTCCCCATCCACAGCAAGCTGCGGTGCATGGGGGTCTCAGTGCCCCGCCCCCCCGGTCCCTTTCCTGTGGATAGCTGCCAGGGAATTCTGGGAAATGTAGTTCCTTCCCTGCTCCAGGGCCAGCTCTATAGGCAGGGATCTGGCCAAGGAACTACAGCTCCCAGGGCCCCTTGGATTCTCAGCTCCCAGGTTGGATCCCTGAGGCTCTGCTCCTGCAGCGCTGCGAGAAGGGAGGAAGTGAGTGCTATGGGCCCCGTCTGAGCTTGTTCCCGGCGCTGTGGAGCCATTGGTGCCATGGTAAATCCGGTACTGATCTCTGGGACTTTTCTCCTAACTGCTCAATTTTTCATCAGTGACAATCAAAAGGAAGGTAACAGGAGAGTAACTCTCCATTTCCTGCACACCCTGCGGAGATTGTGCAGACATCCCCAGTGAATCACAAAGACGTGTGGCTCGTGTTGCAGCAGTTGCACTCAATGCAACTATCTTGGCAATGCCAATCACAGCAGCCTTTTCGAGGGCTGCCCGGGGGGGGGGAAGTGGGGCAATTTGCCCCAGGCCCAGCAGGGGCCCCCATGAGAGTTTTTTGGGGCCCCTGGAGCGGGGTCCTTCACTCGCTCCGGGGGCCCCAGAAAACTCTCGCGGGGCCTGGGCCTCCGGAGCTTCTTTGCTCCCGGTCATGGGTCCTTCCTCTCCGGGACAGAAGGACCCCCCGCTGCCGAATTACCGCCAAAGCGGGACCCACCGCCGGAGTGCAGCCGGGTCTTCGGTGGCCGGGGGGGGTCCTTCCGTTCCGGGACCCGCTGCCGAAGTGCCCCGAAGACCCGTGGTGGGGGCTGCACTTCGGCGGCGGGTCCCGCTTCGGCCGTGGGGGGTCCCTGCCGTGGGTCTTGGGGCACTTTGGTGGTGGGTCCCGGAATGGAAGGACCCCCCACCGCTGACTTACTGCTGAAGCTGGGGCCCCCCGCCACCAAAGACCCGGGGCCCCCGGAATCCTCTGGGCAGCCCCCTGGCCTTTTCATCAATTCCAGGCTTGTGGTTTGATTCTTTCCACTGCTCCTCTCCAAAGAGCCTTTTCCTTAGCAAGCAGTTACTTGGATTGCCAAGTGAAGTCTCTTCTGTCTCCTAGAAAGACAGAGGAAAAGGTGAGCAGAGAAGACAGAAGCTACACAAGTACCACTAGGAGTTGAACCCAGGATCTCCTGTTTACGAGGCAGGTGCTTTAGCCACTTAAGCCATGGTGCTTGCTGCAAAAGTTTGGGTGCAATTGTTCCACTTGATGGTCTAAGACAACACCTTCAAATGCCAAAGTACAGATGATCCCCATTTCCCTCAAGACTTGCAGACCTTGAAGTGTCTGGCTCTTCGTGCACAGAAAACCACAGCTGAGTTGATAGAGGGCTTCTAACATGCGCTTCTCCCACCAGCCACTCTGATCATATATCAGAGGGGTAGCCATGTTAGTCTAGATCTGTAAAAAGCAACAAAGAGTCCTGTGGCAGCTTATAGACTAACAGATGTTTTGGAGCATGAGCTTTCATAGGTGAATACTCACTTCATCAGATGCATGTAGTGGAAATTTCCAGAGGCAGGTATAAATATGCAGGCAAGAATCAGTCTAGACATAACAAGGTTAGTTCAATCAGGGAGGATGAGGCCCTCTTCTAGCACTTGAGGTGTGAACACCAAGGGAGGAGAAACTGCTTTTGTAGTTGGCTAGCCATTCACTGTGTCGCTGGTGTAGATATGTGGGCAGTGTTAGCATCGAGGTTTGTTGCATGGATTGGTTCCTGAGTTAGAGTTACTATGGTGCGGTTGCTGGTGACAATATGCTTAAGGTTGGCGGGTTGTCTGTGGGCGAGGACTGGCCTGCCTCCCGAGGCCTGTGAAAGTGAGGGATCATTGGGATATAGATCACTGATAATGCATTGGATAGGTTTTAGCTGGGGACTGTAGGTGATGGCCAGTGGAGTTCTGTTGGTTTCTTTCTTGGGCTTGTCTTACAGCAGGAGGCTTCTGGGTACACTTCTGGCTCTGTTGATTCATTTCCTTATTTCCTCGTGTGGGTATTGTAGTTTTGAGAATGCTTGGTGGAGATCTTGTAGGTGTTGGTCTCTGTCTGAGGGGTTGGAGCAAATGTGGTTGTACTTCAGCGCATGGCTGTAGACTATGGATCATGTGGTGTGTCCAGGATGGAAGCTGGAGGCATGAAGGTAGGTATAGCGGTTGGTGGGTTTTCGGCATAGGGTGGTGTTAATGTGACCGTCACTTATTCGTACTGTCATGTCTAGGAAGTGGACCTCCCATGTAGATTAGTCCAGGCTGAGGTGGGGTGGAAGCTGTTGAAATCATGGTGGAATTCTTCCAGAGTCTCCTTCCCATGTGTCCAGATGATGATGTCATCAATGTGGCATAGGTAGAGAAGGGGCGTGAGTGGACGAGAGCTGAGGAAGTGTTGTTCCAGGTCAGCCATAAAAATGTTGGCATATTTTGGGGCCATGCGGGTGCCCATGGTGGTGCCGCTGGTCTGGAGGTATATATTGTCACCAAATTTGAAATGATTGTGCATGAGGATAAAGTCACAGAGCTCAGCAACCAGTTGTGCTGTGGCATCATCAGGGATACTGTTCCTGATAGCTTGTATTCCATCTGTGGGTGGGATGTTTTGTGTAGAGAGCCTCCACATCCATGGTGGCTAGGATGGTGTTTTCTGGAAGATCACCAATGCATTGTAGTTTTCTCAGAAAATCAGTGGTGTCACGAAGATAGCTGGGAGTGCTGGTGGCATAGGGTCTGAGTAGAGAGTCCACATATCCAGACAGTCCTTCAGTGAGAGTGCCAATTCCAGAGATGATGGGGCATCCAGGATTTCCAGGTTTGTGGATTTTGGGTAGTAGATAACCCCGGTCGGGGATCTAAGGGTGTGTTGATTTGTTCTTTGTTAGTGTAGGGAGTGTGCTGAGTAGATGGTGCAGTTTCTTAGTATATTCCTCAGTGGGATCTGAGGAAAGTGGCCTGCAGAATTTGGTATTGGAGAGTTGTCTGGCAGCCTCCTTTTGGTAGTCAGACTTGTTCATAATGACAACAGCACCTCCTTTATCAGCCTCTTTGATTATAATGTCAGGGTTGTTTCTGAGGCTGTGGATGGCATTGCTTTCTGCATGACTTAGGTTATGAGGCAAGCGATGTTGTTTTACCAGTATTTCTGCCTGTGCACGTCGGCGGACACGTTCTATGTATAGGTACAGACCGTCATTTCGAGAACCAACCTCGTTATCTCTAGACTGATTCTTGCCTGCATATTTATACCTGCCTCTGGAAATTTCCACTACATGCACCTGATGAAATGGGTATAAACCCACGAAAGCTTATGCTCCAATATAAGGTGCCACAGGACTCTGTCGCTTTAGATCCAGACTAACACGGCTACCCCTCTGATACTTATCCTATTAAGTTAAGTAATAAAGTCTTAAACATTATAATCTGTTTATACAACACATTTGATATTTCTCCAGTGCTAGTGAAAACACACTTCAGTTCTAGGTATTAAAGGTGTAAAGATTCAAAACAAGAAAACGAATTTAAAAATTGAATTTGCATTTACAAACGACTGATCTAAAAGTCTGTTGTAGCCTCTGAAAACTGGTCAGTTCTATAATATAATATAGGAATCCTGAATATGTATCTACAGTGACCCAACTGGATGATTCTTTATCGTGCCTTAATGAAAATACAATATGTCACTCTACATCTTCAATGTTATTAAGCAATTTGCCCTCTAAAATCCGTCATTTTCAAGGGCACACTCAAATATTAAAGAAATTAGTAAAGAGACCTGTTCTAAGGCTGGAACAATCTGCTTAGACGCTTCTTACTCACCACAGCTAAGGGCGTCGGGTTCCTCCGGTGGGGTGTGGAGCAGCCGTTCGTTTTCCTGTTCGCACTCCTCTGCGGTGTGAAAATCGGGGTGGGGAGGCAGAAGCCCCACTTCCCTCCCGAAATGACACCCAGTGGGGGAAGCCAGGACAACAGGGTGGGGCGGCAAGTGGTGGCCAGACTCTCACTGCCAGGGTCTAGTCTAGCTCAGGGTCCAGCTCAACCTCCTCCCCACACAACTGGTCCCCAGTCCCCTTCCACCGCCTGGTCAACCCAGGCACTAGGGCAGGAACAGGGTGAGGCAGCAAGTCAAGCTGAGCAAGGCAGGCAAAAGTGAGTCTTGTCTTCATGGGCTGCTCACAATGACGTCCTTTTTCTGTGCAACTGCTGCAAAAACATCCCAGACAGAGAAGCATCGAACCACACCATTCTTACACAGCTGCCAAAGTAGCTCAGTTGGGAGCGCATTAGCCTGAAAATCTAAAGGTCCCTGGTTTGATCCCGGGCTTTGGCAGGTCCTTTCACCCCTCTTTGTGCAGGGGCAGCTTGTTTTGTGGGAGGGTGGCAGCAGCACCTTCACCTGAGGCAAGTACCTGAGTTTGAGCTCCCCAGCAGGACAACAGAGTGTGGGCTTCTGCCCCTAGTTGGCCCACCTGACCTATAACAATGAGGGACAGGAGCTGTCTCTTCTACATGACTTATTGGTAGACTCAATATGGCGGGAAGAGAGTGAGGCAGGGGGGTCCTCAGAGATGATGCCAGAGGGGGCAGGGACTTGGGAGGAAAGCTCCTCTACAAAGCAGAGGAAGGGCAGTACTGGGGAAGGGGCATCTGTTAAAGTGGCCACATGGAAGGTGGCAGGGATTCGGGGGCCCAGGAGGAGGTGTTTGATATTCAGTGCCTTGGAGTAGCTGGACTTGGACATGGTGGGTGTGCAGGAAATGCACATTAACAACTCTAGGGTAGCTCGATGGGCAGAGGGTGACTGCAGGAAGGGCCTGTCTTTCTGGTCCTCTGGGCCAGGGAAGAACGATGGGGTTGGATTCTTGTTCTTCACATTCATGGTGCAAGTACAGAAGGTGCTGGAGCTCCAACAAGGGAGCTAATTACTGTTGGACTTTGTGCTCCGTGGCACTGGTTACCGCTATATTAGTGTTTATGGTTCCCAGTTACGGTGTGAGAGGAAAGATCTATAGTAGGAACTGGCTCCCTTCCCCTGGGCCACATGGTGTTTGGTGTTGCTGGTGCGGGGGTGGATTTTAATTGTGTCAGCCAGCCTGAGGACTGCAGGTCCCGTTTTCCCAACCGTCAGTGGAAACATTTTTTACAATGACTATTACCTGGTGCAGGTCTATAGCAAGGTCGGCTTATAGAACGTGTTTCTGCACAGTGGAACCAGTGGAGGGCGGGCAGTAACCTCCTATTCCTTTGACCCGAACTCACACCAGCCGCAGAGGGGATACACCTTTCTGTGGGGACAGGCCAGGAGTCACATTGACCAGACTTCCGTGAAGGAGAGCACGTCGACAGCCCAGTGCAGTGTGGAGCCAATGGACAGTTCGGATCAAACAGCTCTCACCATGTGCTCAATGTGGGCAATTATCTGACCCACGACAGAGGATATTGGAAGCTGAACATCCAGAGCTTGCAAGATAAAGGAGCAGGGGGGGTGAGGCCTGTCAGTTCTGGCAGAACGGGAAAGCATCAGAAGGTTCTATGGCAACCAGGAGGATTGATGGGAGTCGGTGAGGGAGGAGTTGGTGGCTTTGTTCCGGCGGTCAGGAAAACACCACAACATTAAGAAACCAACAGTGCCAAGTCCTGCAGCGTCGCCTGTGGGATTTCCACAAGAGCATCCAGGCAGGGGAGCCAGTCAGCGTGTGACTGTACGACCGGATCAAGCAACAGCTGACTGAGTTCCAGGAGATGAGGCTGCAGTTGGCTGATATGAGTGGGAGCACCGAGTGAAAGGAGGGGCGGCCTCCCCTGACATTTTTGCGGCCTGCAGGGAATGGAGACCAAGCAGGGGGATGCGGGGACTCAGGGCAGGACCCATGGATCTGATAGTGCAGGACCACAGTCGCTGGAGGAGGAGACAGAGTCCCGCGAGAGGAAGCCGCTGGTGGGAAGCAATAAATGCAGCATGCAAATGAGCCAAGAGTCACAGGGGTCTAGAAAATGAAATAGCAGCAGGTCCCATGGTGTAATGGGCAGCACTCAGGACTTTGAATCCTGGAATTTAAGTTCAAATCTCAGTGGGACCTCCTGGAAATATGTTGGTTTGCTACAAAGCCCTGAAACCAAATGTGCTTGGCTACCTTCCTGCTGGGTGACTGATGCCCACTGCAGATAGGTCTTTAGTCTGTCTGGTTCAACGTGCTGGTGGATATAGGTTGGGGTCCTAGAACTTAACACTTTGGCTAGAAATTCCTGTGAGTTGACCATATGGTTGTTTCTTGCTGCTTCACCTTTGGTCCCTGCAACTGCCACACTTTTCCTCTTGCCCACATGGGACTTGAAGAAAGGAGGGCCAGGGCCAGGGCCCGGCTTCATAGTCAGGGCTGGGCAGGAGGGAGGAACAGTCCCAGGCTGGAGCCCCACACACCTCTCCTCCTCTGGGCACCTGGAGCAGAGGCGGCTGGTGCTGACAGCTCCAAGGGAAGGCTTAAAAGCCACAGAGCAACCAAGGGCAGGGCCAGAGGAGGGGAGAACCATGCCTATGCGTGGCCTGCAGACAGCCACAGAGACACCCGGCCAGCCTGCTCCCTGCCATGCCGAACCCTGACAGAAGGCCACCCACAGACCAGCATTCGTTCTGAAGCCGGCCAGCATCACAAGGTGGTTGGAAAGCAGGTGGGGCCTCTGACCATTCCCACTCACGGGGCTCCTTTTGGCGGTGGGGCAGGAGATATTTCCCCCAAGAGGCTCTTTCCCAGCTGCTGAGAAGCACAGAAGCACCCGGTGTTTGCTCTTGCGGTGAAAGGGGTTAATACGTTTAGGCGGCCTGGCTAGCTCAGCTGGCAGCACCTCTGGCTCTTACTCTGAAGGTTGAAGTTACAATTCCCTGTTTGGGTGCTTGGGGCTCCTCTTCAACAATACAACACACAATCTGCTTAAGCCCCCACCCAGTAACCTGGGGAAACTAACCCCAGCCCCTGGGTGCCTCTAAGAGGTGATACTTTCCCCACTCACAACCACTGAGTGTAGAAAAGAAACTTTATGATAAAGGAGGAAAATCACCTTGTATTAACTTCGGAAAACACCACAATCAGGATTCATAACACAACACCATGAGCAAAACACCCACCCACAGCGCGCTGGGCAGTGGCCTTTTCCCTCGGGCTCCTAAATCCAGACACCAGAAGCTCTGTGGATGTGCCCCTCCCTTCACTGCACCTCACCCACAGCTGCTGCCCTGTGTCAGTGAAAACCCAGAGTTCACCTCTCACCTCCTGGGGGGAAAGCCCCTTTCTCCCTCCGCTGTCTGGCCACATTGCCGGCCACTTGCCGTTCCCCCCTGTCACCGCTCTGCTGGCCACCCTCTCTGCTCTGGGACGTCTTGTGGTCCCACCAGGAATGGAACAGGCTCCCTAAAAGCAGGGCCGCCAAGAGGATTCGGGGGCCTGGGGCAAAGCGGGGGAGCGGACATAAAAAAAGGAGCCACCCGCTGCGGCATCTCAGTCTTCAGTGGAGGCGGGTCCTTCAGTCACTCCACATCTTCGGCAGCACTGAAGGACCCGCCGCTGAAGTGCCGCGGAAGACCCAGACCGCTGCCGGGTGAGTAAAAATTAAAAAGGCGCCTCTAGCCAGGGAAGGGATTCTCGGCCAGGGCTTGCGGGGCCCCTGCGGGGCCCAGGGCAAATAGCCCCACTTGCCCCCCCCCCCGGGTGGCCCTGCCTAAAAGTGTCGGCTACCAGAGCCCAAACAGTAGCCCCACCCCTTCCACTTGAGGCCACACCCCTGCACCACTCCTTCTCTCCAAGGCCCCACTCCTACACTGCCTCATTCCCCAAGACCCTTCCTCCTGCCCACCGCTCTCCGTCACCTCCCTCCATCATTTGCCCTTATGGTCATTACAAAGTGGCAAGGCAGAGCCCTCCCATTTTTAAAAGTCCTGGGGTGTTGTTCCCCCCTGTTCAAGAACCCCTGGGGCCCTGCACTTCACACAGCTCTCCCTGATTTCAGCTGTTAGTGAGGGAGCCTCACTGCTAGCGCAGACTGGGCAGTTTGTTGCATGAGAGACACTGTCCCAAAGCAGGGCTAATGCTTAGAGCTGGTTCTCAGTGATTTCAGATCTGTTGGTCTGCAGCAAGACTCTCCATTGAGTCTTAACCAGCTCTGTTATTACACAGGGAAGAACAAAAGGGTCAAATGGTGCCTGGAACCCTTAAGAAGAATCCACCCCACCAAGTACCAACACTTGTCGCTACCTGGTCTCAACCCCACTGAGAATGATTGGGGTCACTCCTTGGCTTTATCAACCTAGGGGGTCTTGGAAAATGTTAATTGACAGGTGCTCCAGTGGCACAATTAGTTAGCGCACAGTGTTTATAAAGCAGTGCTGAGAGGAGCTATGCTGAGGTTATGAGTTCAAACCTCACCTGGAGTGCTGGTTTTCATTAACCAAATAGCATCATCCCTTCATTTGGCCCTGTGGAATGTAGAATTCCAGCCCTGGGACACTGAGGAGGAGTCAGAAATGCCCCTTCACTTATTACCTCCTCTCCAGAGCACAGGTCGGGATCTACAATCCTTTCTCCCCCACCAGCCCCTGTGCCAGGATCCCTCAAGCAGAGCCTGGAGTCCTGCCCCTGGCGTCTGTACTATTGACAAAGACTAAGTGACAGGGACAAAACACTCAAATCCTGCCTGGTGCGGGGAGCCAGGTTTGCTCTTCAAATTCTGTCGTTCGTACATTTCCAGGCCTGGGAATGTCTCACAACAGCATTTAATGGGAAGCTGCCTGCAGAACAGTTACACTGCACAGAGCTCCTGTGGAGGAGGGGTGGGAATTAGTAACATTTTGAGGATCGTTTTGGAAATGAGCCTTTGCTGACAAGGTTTGTCGCTGTTCATATTTCACCTTCAGGTGTTATGTTGAGGGATCCTTAGTATATTTTTGTGACGTTAATAACTATCTCCTCAACTTAAAAATTGGTGTCACTTGATTTTTGCATCTCCCTGTGAAAATACAACTGACACGTGTGGCTTTCTACAGGGGGTCATGATGTTAAAGTTGGGGAATTCAGTCTCTGTACTTCTGGGGGGCTGTTGCTTTTTTACAGCTGCCTCATTGCCAGGCACACGGGGCTGTTAGCTGCACCCACGGTCCTTGCCAGGGACCCCTGCTGAACCCTGGGCGGCTGCACTGCCATGCTGGGGTGACTCTGCAGGTGGAAAAGCTGCTGTGGAGCAATGTAGAGAAGGTGCAGGAAGGAGACGAGGTCACTATTCACATTCTGAACTGCACAATTTTCCAAATTTCGGAATAGATTCATAGATTCACAGACTTAAGGTCAGAAGGGACCATTATGCTCATCTAGTCTGACCTCCTGCACAATGCAGGCCACAGAATCTCACCCACCCAATCCTGTAACAAACCCCTAACCTATGTCTGAGTTATTGAAATCCTCAAATTGTGGCTTAAAGACCTCAAGGTGCAGGGAATCCTCCAGCAAGTGACCCGAGCCCCACGCCGCAGAGGAAGTCGAATGTCCGAGAACAATTCTAGGGGAAGGTGAATGCAGAGCAATGACACTGGAGATGCCCAGACCTCCAATGGGGGGCAGCGTGGAAATTAATAATGGGAAGATCATTTGCTAAATTAGTCGTCACTGACAAGATTTGTCTCTGTTCCTATTTCACGCTGTGGTGTTAGTTAGAGTAATCAGTCCAGATTTTTTACTATATTAATTAAACACTTAGTTTTATTTAACAAAGCCAAAAACTTAATGTCACTTATTTTTTCTCTCTCCTAGCAAGAATGAATTGAATTTTGTGACTTTCTGGAAAGTGCAGCGAGATTAAATGTGGGGAATTCAGTCTCTGTGTTTGTGAGCTGATGTTTTCCTCTCCCAGGTCAGTGCCTGCACTGAAATACCAAGAGGGATCTAAGGGCTGGTGTACGCTGGGCACAGAACTGGCAGAGCAACGTCTCTCAGGGACTGACCCCCCCAAACCCATAGAGTTAAGGTGACCTAAGCCCTGGCTAGATAGTGCTAAAGAAAAGGAAGAATTGTTCTGTCCATGTAGCTGTTACAGGGATGAGAAAAACCCTCCAGTGACTGTTTACTCCAAAGTGCTATAGCAGTGCCACAGCAACGTTTTAAGCGTAAACCGAGTGAAAGTAGATCTGGCTCCAGTTCGCATTGTGGATGCTCAGGTACCAAGGCTACAATAATAACAACAACAGCACAGTGCTTGTGTAGTTGGCAGGATTTGAACCTGCGCAGGGAGACCCCAATGGATTTCTAGTCCATCGCCTTAACCACTCAGCCACAACTACTTGACATGCATCTATTTCACTACATGATGATTCTGTTGTCACTGAATTGTCACTTCAAATTGTTTGCTCAGACCAGCTTCCCCAGCACACTCACGGCTGCATTAGTGTAAGTGTGTCCTTGGCTGAACAGCAAGAATTCCTGCCCATTTCCCTTCCGGCTGGAGCAGGATGGGAGTGTGTTTGTGTGAACGACATTGCTGTAGATTGTTGTTCATTCCCCACTCTGACAATTCAGACAGTCCCTTTCCTAGTCAAATCTCCAGCACATCGTTCCAATAGCCGGAGGCAGGATTTCTCTGGGGCACTGAGGGCTGGTGCATGAACTCAGCCTTGCATTCCACCCTTGATGTTTCATGGACTAACAACAGCAGCAGAAAGAAAGAGCCGAGCCAATATCTCCCTGCTAGGGATGGAGGTGCCACGACCTTCTGTCTGACCATCGCCATTGCAGGAGAGAAGGGTTCACTGGAATCGAATGCCCTGGCTCAGACAAGAGACACAGGGAGGTTTTGCTGTTCATGGATCTGTGCAAAGGAAATTGTGTCTCTGTATGAAATTGAGGCGGGAAATGAAACGTCCACATGGTGGCCCAATGCCCTAAGGAATGTGGGTGAGGGACTCTGGCTGAGAAATTATTTAGCAGGAATTGGTATCAATGTATTGCCCTGATTAAAATCTATGGCTAAAAGGCAGCCACTGTTGTTAGTACTTGTACCGGTGTTGGGACACCCCAGTGGGTGTCAAGTCCATTGCCTTCACCAGGGGCAGTCGATTATTTTATCAAGATACAAATTTCTTGGTCAAGGCCTAGGCTCCAGAGAAAACAATACACTGCTGATTAGAAGAAGGACATAAAAAGATTTTGCAGCCACCATGGGCATCACTATGATGTGTCGTGTTTCACTCTTTATATCTGGTGCCACCTCCTTTCCCTTTAGCCTTGTAGTTGACCAAGGGGAAAGCTGAACATCTCCTCAGATACCAGGGAGTGTTTATGTCCATTCCTGTGAGCTACACAGGGGTTTGATGTTGCTGCTTTCAGTCCTCCGGCTCTGCCGGGATAAGGAACAATTCAGGCTGTCACTGAACTGAAGGAGGAAGATCAGTTTTTGACAGGGAGAGGGACGCCTCCTCTTAAAGGTGTTTGTCTGGCTGGCAATCCTGGTTCCCAGGTCTTGCCCGTGGGGCTCCAGCAGTTTTGGGACCAGGTCACTCCCTTGGCCCCACCTGCTGCCCCCAGGCGCTCCCCCCCCCCACACGGGCCCCAACAGTGCAGTGGAGCTGAGCAGCATCTGCCTGCTCGCTCCAGTGGCTGCCGGCCCCTCCGCATGGCAGGGCAGGGTGGGTCGGTGCCTCCGCACGCTGCCCGCGCCCCGAGCCCCTGCAGCCAATTAGATGCTTTGGGGGTGATGCCTGGGGGCAGCAGCACACGGAAGCCCCCCAGCCCACCCCGCCTTGGAGCCCTAGGTAAGCGCTGCATCCCTGACCCCCCTCCCAGAGCCTGCACCCCCCTCCTCACACCCCTGCCCTCAACTCTCTCCCACAGCCTGCACCCCCTCCCTCCTCACCCCCAGCCCCCAAACTCCCTCCCAGAGCCTGCACCCCCCCCTTCACACACACCCCCTCCCGCCTGCCCCCAATCTCCCGCCCAGAGTCTGCAACCCCACCCCCTCCTCCTGTTCCCGCTACCCCCTGCCCCAGCCCAGAGCCTGCACCAGTACCCCTCCCCAACCCAAACTTCCTCCCAGAGCCTGCACCCCTCCTACACCCCAATCCACAGCCCCAGCCCAGGATTTGCACCCTAGACCTCCTCCCCCAACCCAAACTCCCTCCCAGAGCCTTAGGCAGGTGAGGGGCAGAGTTTTGGGGGGCAGGGTCTGGGCAGTATGAGTGACATTATTGGCCCACTGGGAGGACTGGAGGACTGGCCCTGGCCCTAAGGTAAATTGAGGTTGAGACCCTGCTTTAAGGGATTGGAGCAATGCTGGAGAGACTGACGGGCAGGGAGCTGGGGAGCCGTGTGTGCTCCAAGGAGAGTTGTTGTTGTGCTCTGGTGACACAGAGTCGGGGTGGGGAGTTTGTAAACTGTGGTGTTTGTATAGAGATAAAGTTTACTAACCCCCAGGTTAAAAACTGTTCCTGCTCTGGGCTATACATGACACTCTCTGTTGTGAAGGTAGGTCAGTGACTGAATGTTTCTCTGCAGGGTGATGGGTTCCTAGTTCCTGTCGAAGAAAACTCAGTTCTCGCTTATGTTTAGGTGCAGCAAAAACAAATACTTTATTATAATACTCTAGTGAACACAAGAGGGAGAGAGTGTCAGGAACTGGGTTGCCCCTTGTCCTGAACAGATCTCTCTCAATTAGTAAAACAATCATAACAATCTTTATACCTTCTTAACAGACAGTGGCTAGCAAACTTGCAGACAGTAAAAGTAAACATTTGCATTTGTTTATACATAAGCCTATTCATTATCTTATTTGTCTGCAATACCAGAACAGAAAACAAGACTGCAATTCACAAGGTCGTAACGACTTTTCACACAATTCACTCTGCACCAGATACAGGGTAACAGCTTAACCTCTGCTAATTAGCTAACATACATTAAGATCCCTTCAAACCTTTATTAATTAATTCTTGGCCTCCACATTCCCCCCTTTTGTACTTCTAGTACAACAAATACCTCAAATCTCAATTTGCATCAAACCATGGATTTCAGAGTCCACAGGAGACATCTCAACCTTAGGGGTTTTCATGGGATGTAAGGACAATGCATGATTAGCATGAACATGAAAAGTAGTATTACTATCATTACGCCCTTTACAACAACAACAACAATAACATAATCCCACACCAACTAACAACACTACAAACAATAACATCCCCATAGGAATAAAATAATGGGGTTGTCGTACAGTTTTGGTAACAAAGCACAATACATCAAACTTAGTACATAAAGTAGAAACTCTATAAGCTGTATGAAAGGCATTCTGCTCAGCATGATATATATTCTGAAGCATGTGAATTTGCCCCTGCAACTCAGAGATTCTGCGAACCTCTGGCAACAATGAAAGCAAATTCCGAAAACGATCAGGTACTATCCTAGTCCAATTAAAATATACCTGAAATCTAAGAGTTACATGTAACATTCTATCTGCAGGCCAGTAAATAATATGATTGCCTGCAGCAGTGGTAAGATTAATATGTATATCTTGTAATGTGGTTGTATTAACGTACACACAGCTATCATTAGCCTGAAAAAGTGGGTGTCCTGTAAGGGTAGTCCCTTGACCTTTACCCTCCCAGCAAATATTGTCATAAACAGTGACAACTTCCCCTGGCTTCAGTTTCCGTATACACTGAAGCTGTGGTGGTTCTAACGGCCAAAATGTCCATAAATTCCCTAACCCCATCCAAATATCAGCTGTAATCCCAGGAGCACTAACTAAAAATCGATTAGGAGAATCAGGTGGCCTGACTTCCCAGATATCTCGGTGAATCACCCAATCCCACATGCATCCTCCCCATGGACCCGGCAGGATTCGGTATGTGGGAGCCCACACCCCCTTAACCGGTCCATATGCTTGGAAGGAGCACTGTGAACGTCCACATTTCCATCCAGAAAGTCTCCAAGTATGTCTCCATGGCCACAGATCAGATGGTACTCCTGACGTGTCTGTAAGGGCAGTGGGCCAAGCTTGGTGCACTAGATCATTCCGAATGGCCATCAGCTGGTCATTCAGGAAATCCTGAATTTCCGAACATGCTAGATCCCACTGCAATGCCTTCCCAGCTTCAGTTATATTCAGTACCATCTCTCTCAATAAATTCTGGGTCAGAGAACTAAGGGCGGAAATGACATGTAACTCACCCACCCCGGTTCGCACTTGTGTCAGCTGTGCCCCAGAAATCAGGCCAGTGGCCTTCTCTAATTGGCCCAATTTCTCATCATGCTCCTGGGTCTTAAAAATATTCCAAACAGCAGCTGCAGAATTGGCCCCATCCCACAAGGATCCGGCTAGATCCCTCTTCTTTCTAGAGGAAATAACCCAGGCCCTCAGTTGTGCTAATCTAATGGCAGCCCCTTGGGAACAATTTGGATATGTAGAGGTGATCTGAAAACTAGATAAAGGCAATGTAAACTTCACAGTTCCTAGTGTAGTGTTTAGTACAGTCCACCGATATTCTGGCACATTTCCCCTCAGCGTAGGTCTATACCACATCTGTTGGTTGTAGACCTGCATATATTTCTGAGAGGCATTAATATCAATAGCATAAGAGGGAGTGTATTGCAATAAAGTACAAGTCACATTATCAGTCACTGGAATGGTCTCAAGACAGGTAAAATTCCCAGTAGTAGAACAAACTCTTTGGGTAGTCGTTTGATTATTCACTAATTGGGTAACCAAATAACAATAAGGGCCTCTTTCAGGTAACATAGCACAAAGTCCAGGAATAACCATCATATCTACTTCACTATGGAATCCATCAATTTCATATCTAAAGTCTAGGGGCTGATCTGCAGTAATATTATGGATCTCTATTGCCACTGAGCCATTTGTTTTCCACTCAATGGTTCTCTCATATGAAGTCTGTTGAACTTTAAAAAATAGGCTTTCTGAGCAATATTCTAATAAATCACTAAGATGGGAAGGTCTGGGCCAACGAATCTCATTAGAATATACAATTTCGTTTACATCTGGATAAATTACAGAAGTGACGGCCAGGGTTGAGGGGCTAGTGGGGGTAACCTTTGTGGTAGCAAGGTGCTTTTGGTAGTCATTATCTGAAAGCCAATTAGGGAGGGCAGTACATCCCCAGGGTACTTGTCCATAAGCACAGAGCCCTGCCCCTGGAAGAAATCCAAGCCACCATTGAACCCCACACGCCCAAGCACGCTCCCCACAGTTTCCTCCCTGCCAATAAACGATGCTTCGTTTCTTCCACCAGGGCCAGTTCATAATGTCTCTTTTAGTCAGGAATCCCTGAACTCTGGAGGAGTTTGCAGAACGAATGTATCTTCTCCTCTTCCCCAAAAACAATCGTGGTCTAGCATGATAAAGGGAAGAGGGTTGCAATGTGGGAATACCTTTAGAAAAATCCAAAGGCACAGTAGGTCCGTCAGAGGACAAGGGAGAGGTTTCTAGCACGTCACCTTGTCCTCTTCTTCCGCTGTCCAGCAGGTGCAGCAGGGCTAGAAGAAGGAGCACGTTGATCATCAGTAGGTGTGGCCTCCCGAGGTGGAGGGGTCTTTTTGCAGTGCGATGCATGGGTCCAGGCAGGTAGGCCTTGACACTTCACAGCAGTGTTGGTAGTCAACAGGACTTGGAAAGGGCCTTTCCAGCGTGGAGCCAGGGCAGTCTTTCGTTGATGGACCTTTATGTAGACCCAGTCTCCCGGTTCCAACGAGTGGCAAGGTTGTACAGGATCCTTCGGTAAGGCTTCCTTCACCTGTGTATAAAAAGACTTAACACATTTCATTAGTGCCTGACAATACTTAAGCATTATGTCATCCATCAAATGAATGTCCATCTGAGCTAAGGTCAGTGGGGGTGCAGTTGGTAGTCGCATTGGGCGCCCCGTCAAAATCTCATGAGGGCTGAGTCCAGTCTTTCGATTGGGAATGGCTCTCATACTCATCAGTGCCAATGGAAGGGCATCTGGCCACTTTAAGTTCGTTTTAGCACAAATCTTGGCCAGTTTATTTTTTAAAATCCCGTTCTGGCGTTCCACTGTCCCAGCAGATTGTGGGTGATGAGGGCAGTGAAGGTTGTGTTGGATCTGCAAAGTTGTACATAACTCCTTTACAATCTGTCCAGTAAAGTGAGTTCCACGATCACTGTTGATACTCACAGGAATGCCAAAACGAGGGACAAAATCCTTAAGCAGAAGTTTCACAACAGTCCTGGCATCTGCCTTCCTGCAGGGAAAAGCTTCAACCCAATTGGTAAATACATCAACTAAAACCAATACATATTCATAACCACAACATTTAGACATTTGAATAAAATCAATCTGAATATTTACAAAAGGTCCCCAAGGAGGAGGGTGGGCTGCTCGCATAGCTTTAACAGCTTTACCAATGTTGTGTTGTTGACAAATCACACAGTGTTGACAGTAGGAATGGGCAACAGAAGGGAAAATGGGTGCAAACCAATCTCGGGCAACTGCAGCAACCATCCCCCCTTTGCTCACGTGTGCCATCCCATGGTATATGCGAGCAAGATAGGGCAATAACATCTTTGGTGCCACCAGGCGACCATCCGGGGCACGCCAAAGATTATCAGAATGTAAAATGCAGCCAGCAGCACTCCAAGAGTGCTTCTCAGTTCTTGATGTTGCCTCCTGGATCTTAGCCAGATCGTCAAGGGAGGCCAGTGAAGGCTGCTCTATCAGTACACAGGAATGTACAGCCTGAGGTGCAGAAAGAGCCGCTGTCCTAGCTGCAGAGTCAGCTAGAGCATTCCCACGGGTAACTTCATCATGAGGGGTCTTGTGAGCAGTACATTTAACAACAGCTATAGCTTTAGGCAACAAAAGAGCATCCAAAAGAGCAGAAACATAAAAACCATTCTTAATAGGAGAACCAGTGGATGTAAGGAAGCCTCTATATTTCCAAAGCAATCCAAAATCATGAACCACTCCAAAAGCATAACGAGAATCTGTATAGATAGTGACCGTTTGATCTCTAGCCAGAACACAAGCTCGAGTCAAAGCCACCAGTTCAGCTACTTGAGAGGAAAACACTGAAGAAAGGAAAGCACTTTCAACAACAGCACAGGTAGTGCAGACAGCATAACCAGCAACTAATGTACCCTTAGAATCTCGCAAGCACGAGCCATCCACAAAATAAAGGAGATCAGGATTCTGCAAAGGCACATCCAGTAAATCATCTCTAGGACGAGTAAGAACAGACGTTACAAACACACAATCATGTGGGGTTCCATCTTCAGGCCCAGGCAACAAAGAGGCCGGATTAAGAACAGGGCAACGAGCCAAAGTAATATGAGAGGAAGAAAGCAAAACCAGTTCATATTTGATAAGACGAGAAGCGGATAAATGCTGCGTCCTAGATTTCAACAAGAGTGCAGCCACAGCATGCGGAACACACACACTCAAAGGAGAACCCAATACAATAGATTCAGATAACTGAACAGCAAGGGCCGTTGCCGCTACAGCCCGTAAACAAGGTGAAAATCCTACCGCCACAGCGTCTAAGGCAGTACTGTAGTAGGCAATTGGACGGTGTTTGTCCCCGTGCTTTTGCGTTAGTACAGCCAAAGCAAACCCATTACGCTCATGACAGAAAAGAGTAAATGGTTTAGTATAATCAGGAAGTCCCAGGGCCGGAGCAGTAGATAGTCTCTGTTTAATAGCAACAAAAGCACTCTCAGCCTCTGGGGGCCAAGGAAGAGGTTCAGGGGTACCAGACTTAGTCAGATCCTGTAAGGGTTTAATCACTGTTGCATAACCTAAAATCCACTGCCTGCAATATCCAGTCATGCCCAGAAAAGTACGCATTTGAGAAACAGTACTAGGCCTAGGCATATTTAAAATAGCTGAAATACGAGAGTCTGATAAATGACGCTTGCCATGAGAAATATCATGACCAAGATAATGAACCTTGGGTTGACACAGTTGGAGTTTTTCTCGGGATGCTTTGTGACCTTTGGCAGCTAAAGCAGTTAAAAGAGTCAGAGTATCAGTTTTAGAAGAGTCAAAAGAGAAAGACGCCAGTAAAAGGTCATCCACATATTGTATAAGTACTGATTTTCCAGGGAAAACCACATCATCCAGATCCTTCTTCAGGATCTGAGAAAACAGGGAGGGAGATTCAGTATACCCTTGGGGTAACCTGGTCCAGGTATACTGACATCCTTTATAAGTAAAGGCAAACAAATACTGACTATCTGGGTGAATTGGAATGGAAAAAAAGGCTGAACACAAATCTACAACAGAGAAATAAGTGGCTGACGGTGGAATACAAGAAAGAATTGTAGCTGGATTTGGAACCACTGGAAAAGAAGGCAAAACCACAGCATGAATAGCGCGAAGGTCTTGAACAAACCGATAGGTATTCCTTCCTGGCTTCTTTACAGGAAAGATAGGAGTATTACAAGAACTAATAGTGGGAATAATAATACCCTGTTGCAATAAAGATTCTATAACCGGAGCTATGCCTGCCACTGCTTCAGGACGCAGTGGGTACTGTGGAATCCTTGGCAAAAGCTTAGCAGGGTCCACAAGAATTTTAACCAGCTCGGCTGTTCTAATCTGTCCCACTTCATTTGCATGACGAGACCAGAGATGGGGGGGCACTTGTGACAACAAATGCACAAGGTCAGGGCTGAGTGGAGACTTCGACGCAGCTGGCTCGGATATATGGAGTGTAGCCAACACCAGGTTAGTATTCTCATCAGGAACCTGTAAGAATACGCCATCTGGTGTACAGTAGATGGTACAACCTAATTTACACAACAGATCTCTTCCCAGCAAATTCACAGGAGAAGTAGAACTGAGTAGAAAGGAATGTTTATCTTCTAGAGGGCCAAGACAAATTTCAAGGGGTACTGAGACAGGATGCGAAACAGGACAGTTTGAAATGCCCACAGCATTAACAGACAAAGCGGACAAAGGAACAGAGGGAAACTCCGAGGATCTCAGAGCAGACCTACTAGCCCCAGTGTCTACAAGACAAGCAACAGATTTACCAGCAATATTACAATCAACAAACGGGCCTTCTTGATTAATAGAAATTAAAGGATTCATGATGCAGTTACGTTCCCTCAGGCTGTCCTAGTAAGGGGTTCCTTGTGGGGAGAATACAGGTGCTTCAGGATTGGGGAACTGAGTAGGATTTTGAGCAAATCGATTTGGACACTCATTTCTCCAGTGTCCCTCCTGACCACACAAGTGGCATGCAGTGCTCCCAGTCGGGGCAGGATTCTGGGCAGGATATGAGGAACCTCGTCCCATACCTCTCCCACGACCTCGTCCCCGTCCTCTTCTCAGTCCCCCACGACCCCTATTCTGATAAGTTTGTAACTGTAAAGCCATAAGTTTTGTTTCACTGGTTTCTTTCTTCTGGTCTATGCAAGCTGTACAATGATTTGCAACTGTCACCAATTCTGAAAGGGGTTTAGTTTGCCAGCCAATACAAATAGTTCTCAATGGTTGCTGAACTTTTGGCAAGAGTCCCTGAACAAAAGCAGCTCCCACCGCTTCCCTGGCATTATCAGCTGGATCAGTAATTCCCGAATGCTGTTCAAAGACCTTAGTCAGTCTATCAAGATAATCAGCAGGGGATTCTCCCTTATTTTGTTTACAATTTGCAATCTTGGTCCAATCTGTTTTCTTAGGACAAACTTCTGAAATAGAGGTCAAGAGACGATTCCTAGCCTCTGTCAAAGCATCCCCAATACCAGGGTCGGCATCAGGCCAAGCCGCCTGTCTGTTAAGGCGTTGCTGTACTTCGGCGGGCAGTACAGCTCGTAAAAGTTGATTAATATCTGCCCAAGATGGATTATAGCACTGAATCACTGTCTGGAGCTCTTCTCTAAACTTTACTGGCTCCTCCCTGATTTTAGGAAATTCTTTCACCAAGTTTCTAAGATCTCCAGGTGTCCACGGGGCATGTACCTTAATTAACCCCCCTATCGCTCCAGCTCCAGGCAAGTCCCTTAAAGGAGCCTGGAGTGCCTGTGTCGTGCTTCTAAGAAAGTAGCCGGCATGGTTATCAGCAGAAGCAGGGTTAACCGGACTACTGGTGTCAGTCAGTAGGGAAGAAGATAATTCTTCCGAAGAAGGAGAATGAACAACTTGTGCAGTTGATAATTGCGGCGACGAAACAATTACTGCCTGCACAGCCCGAGAAGGGGGGGCCGAGGGGGAAGCCTGCTGCGGCTGTGGAATGCTGCTAAAAAAATCCACTATATCTTCTGTAGTCTCCTCCTCACTTTCAGGTTTAACTAATTGAGGATAAAGAGAAGCAGAGGGCTGCACTGAAGCAGGAAGACATTTGGATGTCTGACATTTAAGTTTTAAATCTTGTACTTCAGTTTTTAATTTCTCCTGGGAGTCCTTCAGACTCCGCACCCGAGACTCATGGAGTCTCTTTGTTGCTTCCTCCCACCAAGACAGAAACTGCTCGCACTGCGCAGCAGAGGCGTGTGATTTAAGGGCTTCCCGGAGGCATGTAAGTTTATCTAACTCAAAGGTACCTTCTAATGGGCATTGTTTAAATGAATTTTCACGCGTGTACAGATTCCAATCATTTAAATACCTGCAGGTTTTAGGACCATAATGTACGTACATGTAATATGCTGGGGTACCCTTAGGGGGTAAAGTGGAAAGTTTAGACTGTTCCCCCCCCATGTTCCAGTCACACCAACTGAAGGGGTCCCTGTCCGCGCTAGCGGACCAGAATCTAAGAATCCCTCCCTACAGGGCACTCACGTACAGGAGAGACTCACAAGAAAGACTACGACCCTCGTACATCTCCTTTCAGCAAAGAGCGTCGGCTAAAGACTCCATTTCCGGGAGATAAACCCGCATACTCTAAGTGCTTCCAGGGAGACGATCAGATTGTCAGTAGCCCACACAGAAGGGAAAAGGAGGGAAGATGGGTTCACACACTCCTAGACCCAGGCAGCTTCCTCGCCGGACTATGCCAAGCTGAGTCAGCCCACCGTGGGTCGGATCTCCTAAAGATCCACTAGTTACTGGGCTTGCGTTAGACTACTCCTGATCATTAGCAATCGCTTCACAGGGCAATCTGGGCGTCTTCCAGCAACGAACACTCACACAGGTATACACACACACACACACACCAAGGCCTCTTTTCCTCTATTTAACCCTTTTTTAACCTTTTTAAAAATTTTTTTTTTTTTCTTTTTATTTTTTTTTTATTTTTTTTTTTAACCAAGATGCATCATTACCTGGTCCGGACCAATACCATGAGGCGGTATGACAACCCCTCTTGAGGCGGTAAAAACCCCTCAGCACCGGTGCATTCTAATGCATTACCTTATGCATTACCTGTTGGCCAACTCAGCAGTTCCCAGTACTGCTATAAACTAACCTTCTTGGGGCCTCTCCCCAATACCACTCTGCATTTGATCCTGCTGCACAGTCAAAAAGTTCAGATGGCGTGAGCCCAACAGAAACAGACGTCCCCCACAGACAGTCCTCCTCCGATACCCCAATAGAGATTTCAAAAGGTCTCTTACCTCTATTGTGGCGCCATGGGGTTCGAAGGGGAACGATCCGTAGCAGCCGTCTGTGTGTCCGTGGGCGTTGCCATCCCGGACGAGCCCCCAAATTGTCGAAGAAAACTCAGTTCTCGCTTATGTTTAGGTGCAGCAAAAACAAATACTTTATTATAATACTCTAGTGAACACAAGAGGGAGAGAGTGTCAGGAACTGGGTTGCCCCTTGTCCTGAACAGATCTCTCTCAATTAGTAAAACAATCATAACAATCTTTATACCTTCTTAACAGACAGTGGCTAGCAAACTTGCAGACAGTAAAAGTAAACATTTGCATTTGTTTATACATAAGCCTATTCATTATCTTATTTGTCTGCAATACCAGAACAGAAAACAAGACTGCAATTCACAAGGTCGTAACGACTTTTCACACAATTCACTCTGCACCAGATACAGGGTAACAGCTTAACCTCTGCTAATTAGCTAACATACATTAAGATCCCTTCAAACCTTTATTAATTAATTCTTGGCCTCCACATTCCAATCCAAGTGATTCCCTTTAAAAACTTTTTCGAATGAAAATCGATTTCCAGACCCATCTCCACTATGTTCAGGAGTTCGCTGAATGGGGGCAGGGGGGTTGAAATGAATTTAAACACTCAGCATTTTCCTGTGCAAATGAATAAAGACCTAGCAGAGCTGTCCAGCAGCTGAAATCAGTTCCAGTCCTCGGCGTCTCTAAGAGGGACACTCGGTAGCTGAGGCATGTGGGACACCTCTGTGGTGAGGACAGGTGAAAAAATGCTGGATTCAATGAAAGCTGAGCCCATAGGAGGGGAAGGTGAACGGCAGCACCACACAGGGTCATAACACTCAGACACAGGGCTTCACTGTCACTGCCCCTGTGTTTTCCATCATTTCTATCCTAAGGAACACACCCTCCCCCTCCCCCACACACTGTCACACACAACCTTCTCCCCTTGAGCCCCATCCCATCCCTACCCCTCTCCCCCCCACACGCCATGGGACACAGCCTCTCGGTGACTCACCCAGATGGGGGCTTGTCTCTGCATCTCCCCAACAGGGGAGCAGAGAGCCGAAAGGGCCACAGGAGACCAATGGAGCTAGGCAGGGATAGAAAAGACTTCCCTTCCCTTCCCAAGAATCCCGTTAATCTCACCCATGGGACGTTCCAGCACCGGGTGGGTTCAAAGCACCAGCCTTCCCCTCAGCAACGGAAGGGGGAACCAGCTCCCCACCTCTGCTGCTGCCATCCTGCAGCCTTTAATATGGATTTGTTTTAGCTAATGCAACCCCCTCAACCCCTAAATCCATCCATGAATCAAGGAGAAAAGACCCTCAGATGGGCACCAGAGATGCAATGGGTTAATACACAGGCCTTCTAGTAGCAGTGTTGAGTGGAGTCCAGTACTTACAGAGCAGTGCTGAGAGGAGTCATGCTGAAGTTGTGAGTTCAAACCTCACCTACAGCACTAGTTTCCTTTAAGCAAATGGCTTCTGCCAATCATTTTGCCCTGCAGAAAATACAATTGCAGCTCAGAAGACACCGAGGTCCCCTTGCTTTACAGAGAGCAGGGCAGATTCCACAGATCTACCAGGCTCTGCTCTCCACCAGCCGCCTGTGTCAGGAGGGGTCAGGCAGAGCCCAGAGCACTGCCCCCGACTCACCCTCAATCTTTGCTCCCCAAACCACCTGTGTGCTCACCCTCTTCGCTGTGAGACTCAAACCCTGCCTGGCTTTCTGTATGTTGGGTTTTTGTTGTCTGTCGTGTTGATGTGTATGTGGGTCCTGTGTGATATTGGTGGATGCCATATAGTTGTTTGTGTGTGTGTGCGTGGGTGTGTGTGTGACTTTTGCATGCAGAGTTTTTGCTAAGTATTCTTTTGGTATTTGGTTTTTGTGCTTTCCTGTTGTGGGCTTTTGCTGTATTTTTTGGTGTGGATTTGTTCTATGTTTTGTGTGGCTTTCCCTTATGTGTATATGGCTCTGTGTGCTGTGTGGGTTCGGTTTTTGTTTATGTCTGTGTGGGCCTGTGCAGTCTGTGATGTTCTCTTTCTCTCTATTTGTCTCTCTGTTTGTATCTTCATGTGTAAATTCAATGGAACTTTTCAAACTCTCCACAGCTTTGCCAATTTTCACCAGGAATTTTACTCATTAACAAATTCTCACTTGTTCCCTACCAGTTGGTGACCATTGCCCCAGGGGTATGTCAGTCTCCAGGTCCTGATTTCCCATTGGCCCTTCCCCCTTCTATTGGGACTGGGAACTAGCCAACCAAAAAACCCCACTCAGTTTTAGTAAAGGGCCAACAGTCCCCTTACACAAGCTGGGCCTGTGAGGGAGGGAGAGCTCAGTGGTTTGAGTATTGGCCTGCTAAACCCAGGTGTGTGAGCTCAGTCCTTGAGGGGGCCATGTAGGGATCTAGGATAACAATCTGTCTGTGGATTGGCCCTGCTTTGAGTAGGGGGTTGGACTAGATACCTCCTGGGGTTTCTTTCAACCCTGGTATTCTATGATAGGGTCACCAATGTTCAGAGAAACTAGCACAGGCTGGTCCCATGGTGTAATGGTTGGCATGCTGAAATCTGAGTTCAAATCTCAGTGGGACCTTGTGGTAAATCCCTGGAGATCCAAGCGCTTTCCTATCTCCAGCTGTATGAAAATGAGTTGTTTACCTTGTGCTGAGTGACTCATACCCCCTGGAGCCAGGTCTTTGGTTGGAATGGGGTCTAGAAGTGGCTATGGTTTGACTGGGTGTTTGGGATTTTTGATGCCCACACGTTTGGCCCTTGTGCTTTCTACCACACTTTTTCTCTTGCCCACATGGCGCTTGAAGAAAGGGGTGTCAGGGTCAGGTTTCATAGTCAGGAAAAGGCAGGAGGGAGGAAGAGTCCCAGGCTGGAGCCCAGCACCTCTCCTCTGGGCACCTAGGACAGAGGCGGCTGGTGCTGACAGCTCCAAGGGAAGGCTTAAAAGCCACAGAGCAACCAAGGGCAGGGCAAGAGGAGGGGAGAACCATGCCTATGCGTGGCCAGCAGACAGCCACAGAGACACCCAGCCAGGCTGCTCCCTGCTCCCTGGCATGCCGAACACCCACTGAAAACCACCCACAGCCAGCTGCTGCTGCTTTGTGGTCAACATCAGAAGATGGTAGGAAAGCAGGGCCAGCCCCCCTGGTGGGGCCTCTGACCGTTCCCACTCACGGTGCTGACTTTGGCAGTGGGGCAGGAGATTTTACCCCAAGAGGCTTTTCCCCAGCTGGTGAGAAGCAGAGAAACACCCAGGCTCCCAAGGTGCTATTTAGCAAGTACCGTCCAGCACAGGGACAGGTGCACACTTGGAAGAGGGAAACTGCTCCACACTCTAGCCCGGGCAGCTGCCCATTTTCTTTGGCAAGTCAGGAAGGGCAAAGGTGAGACTGGAAGCACCTGGGGCTCATGCCCCAGCCTTTGTGACACCCAACCCCCAACTCCTTCCCGGGGCTCTAGCTGAAGCCAGAGCATTGGCCTGAGCGGCCAAGAAGAGGTTCCAGCCCTGAAGGGAGCAGGACTTTCAGCACAAAGGTAAAACTACACCAACACAACCATGAAGAGACTTGAACCCTCAATCGCCTGATCCAAAGTCAGACAACTTATCCATTAGGCCATGTGGTCACAAGAACAAAACCTTTCCAAGTACTTATTTGGAAAAGGCAGACACTGTGTTTCTCAGGTCCTCTACTGAATGGGGCCGAGACTCTCTGGGCACAAGAAGTCGAGTTCCCAGCGAGATGTGAGACAATTCTCTGGAGCCAGGTACAGGACTTTGGCAGGGAGGCTCAGGCATGAGGGATTGGGGTGCAGCGGACAGACCGGCTGTCTAGGTGCTTAGATTTGGTCTCACTGAGGAGGAGGAGGAATCCTGCTGACAGGCAGTGGCTGTGGAGAAAAAGTGGGATGTCCAGGCTGCTCAGGTCTCCTTTTTCCAGCTCCTCATCTGGCTGAGCTGCTCCACCGGCCTGGACAAGTCCTCTGCATGCACAGCAAATAGCCCAAGAGCCATTTCTGCCCAAACCTGTGCTGGGGGGTGAGCGTCTGTCTTCCCTGTCCCATCCGCGCTAGAGCAGACCTCTAGATTGAGAGAGACAGTCAACAACTATTAAGGCTAAGATTATATAAAGGGGGTCACAGAAACTGTGACTTTCAGAGATCTCAGTGACATTTTCCACCTCAGCCCTGGGGCAGCAAGACTGGAGCTGTCGGCCGGTGGGGGCCTCACAGCTATCAGCCACCAGTGTCGGAAGGGGCTCCCACAGGCCCATGCCACCATGGATGGACCCCACAGCTCCCAGCTGCTGTGAGTGGATCCCAGAGCTCCCAGCCACCACATGGGACAGGGGGACCCTGGAGCTCCCAGTGGGGTGACTGGGTTATAAAGTCCAGTCAGCGGTGCTGCGGGGCTCAGGCAGGCTGGTCCCTACGTGTCCTAGGGCACCGCACTGTGCCCTGGAAGTGGCCAGTAGGTCCCCCCTGCTGCGCCGCTGACCAGGAGCCACCTGAGGTAAGTCTGCACCCCAACCCCTTGCCCCAGCCCTGAACCCCCCGAAACCCAGAGCCCCCTCTTGCACCCCAGAGCCCTCACCCCTCTGCACTTCAACCTCCTGCCCCAGCCCAGAGCTTCCTCCCACACCTGGAACCCCTCATCCCTGTCCTCACCCCAGAGCCATCACCACATCCTGGACCCCAACCCCCTGTCTCAACTCACAGCCCCCTCCTGCACTGCGAATCCCTCAGCCCCACACTGCAGCCTCCTCCTCCACCCCAAACCCCTCATCTCCCCACAGCTCCCACAGGCAGACCCTGGAGCTCCCAGCAGCCATGGGTGGCCGGGGAGCCCCCACAGCCCCACCCCACTGCCTATGGACCCTGCAGCTCCTACAAGTGGACCCCAGAGCTCCCAGCCGCTGCGGATGGACCCAGGATTTCCCAACAGGCCTTGATGGCAGGAGGACCCCGCAGCCCCACGTCATTGCTCACAGACCCTGCAGCGCCGAAGCCCCTGGAGCTCCCGGCCGCCCCAGGCAGGAGAGGAGCCCCCAGCGCTCAGACACCGCAGGCAGAGCCCGGCGCTCCCAGTCACCGGGGGTGGGGGCGGTGAGGAGAAACCGCAGCCCCCGGCCATTGCAGGTGGCCCCGTAGCTCCCAGCCGCCGCGGGCGGACGCCAGAGCCCCCAGCTGCCATCGGGACCCCCCGGCCGCCCCGGGCAGGACCCGTCACCCCGCGACCGGCAGAAAACAGCCGCGCCCGGAAGCGCCTCACACCCTGTGACCCCTCCCCCCGGCGCTACGGCTTCTCGCCAGGCGGGAGGCAGCGCCGCTGCTGCGGTCTCGGTTCCTCCGCCCGGCAGCGGGACCCGGCCCCGCGCGGCCTCGCACCGCTTCTCGCGGGCGGCGCTGAGCTCTGAGCGCACAAGGCCCTGGCGGCTCCGCCCCGCATCATCAGTTGGGGAGGGCCCAATGGGAGACCAGCTTTCAGAGACCCGCCCCACGCGAGGGCCAATGGGTGATTAGCTGTCAAAAAACACTAGGCAGGCCAAGGCACCAGCCAACCAGGAACCGCCCCTCATCTCAAGCCCCCAAACAGCCCCCCCACCTGTCCTACTCCCCACAGCAGCAGCCAGCACCGGGTGGCTCGTGTCACACCCCTCAGCAACCCCCAAAGCAGAGTCTCAATTCCCCTCCCCCACCACTGCTCTTCATTAGGTAACAAAAACCTCACCAAAAAAGAAAGAAAACACTTTCTGCTTCCTACAACCAAGCGTCTCCCGCAGCCCCTTCCCCATGTCTGGCCACACGCTCCCAGCTCAGGGTGACCACACACCCCGTCGGGGCAGGCTCTGCTCAGCCCGGCTCCCCACAGCCTGCACTAAACATGTGGGTCCCAACCCCAAAACTTACTCCTATTTTACCCCAATGGCCCCAAACTGCCGCTTTTAATATGCAAATAAGGTGCTGCCACACTCAGGCCACACCCGAGCTCTGCCGTGGAGCCACCCAGCAGAGAACCAGGTGATATTTAAATTAGCCAGGACGCAGCTCAGTCATTTCCCTCTGCTCCCAACAGGTGGCGCCGGAGAGCTCCGAGCTCGCTCAATTCCCTTTCTCGCGTCGGCTTCAGCCCCCGGGTTACAAACGCACCAACCGGGGAGCAGGAGTGTGGGGCTGCTCCAGGGTGACCAGATGTCCCATGTTTAAAGGGACAGGCAGGTCCGGGAGGACTTTTTCTTATATAGGAGCCTATTACCCCCCACCCCTGTCCCGTTTTCCACAGTTTCTTCAAGGTCACACTATGAGGCTGCTCTGCGGGGACGGACTTGCACACTTGGGAGCCATCAGCCGGATCTGCGTGCCTGGGAAGCTGCGTCCCTCCAGAGGCGCTTGGGAAGCCAAAGGGGCCGTGGGTGAGTTTGTGATGAGGTGAGTGTGAAGTGTGGAAGGGGGAGGGTGTCAAGAGGAGGTTTTGAGAGGAAGAAAGGTGCTGCTGAGCTGGTAGGTGAGGGCAAGGTCCCAGGCGGGTGTTGTGTGAGGAGCGGTGTAGGCCCCGAAAGGCGTCCTGCTGGGCAAGGGCAGGTGAGGAGGGCCAGGGCTTTTCCCAGGGCTGTTGCTGCGGCCAAAGCCTTTGGGAAGCAGAAGAGGGCCAGGGGTGTTGTTGGCTGCTGGGGCCCATGCGACGGTGTAGGTGTACGCTGACCATAGCTGGTCTGTGGGAGCTGGGGCCACTCACCGTGCCCCTTTCCTCGTTAGTATAGTGGTCAGTATCCCCGCCTGTCACGTGGGAGACTGGGGTTCGATTCCCCGACGGGGAGGCTGACCCCTTTTGAAGGGGGGACAAAGAAATCCCTGGCCTGCCCACCACATGCCTTGCATTCTCCTTCTACGGCCACTTCCCTTCGCACCCCGAACTGATGACTTTCACCTCCAGAGAGACAATTACCTCGCAAGGACACGCTCGCCCTTGCCAAAGCCTCCCCCGGGGCCTGCACATGGGGGCACGTTTCAGAGCGGCAAAGGGAAATAGGCTGACCAGGGCCATGAGGACAATGGCCCAGACAAACGGGGAGGGACTTGGTCCAGGGGTGGAGGAAGACAGAAAAAGGGACAGGCATGGGATTGGCTTCCTGTCTTTTTTCCTTTGCTCAGCATTTGACCTGTGACTGTAATGGGGAGACTTGAGAAATACCTGTGGCTGCCGGCGAGGTAGGTGGCCGCCCCGAGAGCGCAGAGCTGAGCATTTTCTGCTGGGCTGCTGTCTGCTCGCCCAGCGCCTGGCCGTGATCGTATAGTGGTTAGTACTCTGCGCCGTGGCCGCAGCAACCTCGGTTCGAATCCGGGTCACGGCATTGCTTTTTGGTGGGGAGGGGCTATCCTGCAGTACGCCTCGTGGCTCAGTCTGATGGCGTCCGTTTGCAAAGAGAGCCATCAGCCGGTCCTTAGTTTCTGCTTGGTAAAGGCAAGTCAGTGGGGTCCATCCGTCAGAAAAAGAGTCCCAGGACTTCTTGCTGGGCGCCACGGTCCAAAAGCAGCGCATTCCCTCCTGGAAAGGGCTGTGTTTCGAATGTCCGTACAGTGCGCATTGAAGGGAAGGATCTGCGTGCCTGGGAAGCTGCGTCCCGCCAGAGGCGCTTGAGAAGCCAAAGGGGCCGTGGGTGAGTTTGTGATGAGGTGAGTGTGAAGTGTGGAAGGGGGAGAGTGGCAAGAGGAGGTTTTGAGAGGAAAAAAGGTGCTGCTGAGCTGGTAGGTGAGGGCAAGGTCCCAGGTGGGTGTTGTGTGAGGAGCTGTGTAGGCCCGAAAAGGCGTCCTGCTGGGCAAGGGCAGGTGAGGAGGGCCAGGGCTTTTCCCAGGGCTGTTGCTGCGGCCAAAGCCTTTGGGAAGCAGAAGAGGGCCAGGGGTGCTGTTGCCTGCTGGGGGCCCATGCGACGGTGTAGGTGTACGCTGACCATAGCTGGTCTGTGAGGAGCTGGGGCCCCTTACCGTGCCCCTTTCCTCATTAGTATAGTGGTGAGTATCCCCGCCTGTCACGCGGGAGACCGGGGTTTGATTCGCTGGCGGGGAGGATGACCCCTTTTCAAGGGGGGAACAAAGAAATCCCTGGCCTGCCCACCCCATGCCTTCCATTCTCCTTCTACGGCCACTTCCCTTCACACCCTGCACTGATGACTTTCACCTCCAGAGAGACAATTACCTCGCAAAGACATGCTGGCCCTAGCCAAAACCTCTCCCTGGCCTTCTGCCCCCGGGCCCAGCTTCGGGGCCTGCACGTGTGGCACGTTTCAGAGCGGCAAAGGGAAATAGGCTGGCCAGGGGCATGAGGACAATGGCCCAGACAAACGGGGAGGGACCTGGTCCAGGGGTGGAGGAAGACAGAAAAAGGGACAGGCATGGGATTGGCTTCCTGTCTTTTTTCCTTTGCTCAGCATTTGACCTGTGACTGTAATGGGGAGACTTGAGAAAGACCTGTGGCCGCCGGCGAGGTAGGTGGCCGCCCCGAGAGGACAGAGCTGAGCATTTTCCAGTGTGTTGCTTCCTGTACCCCCAGCGCCTGGCCATGATCGTATAGTGGTTAATACTCTGCGCCGTGGCCGCAGCAACCTTGGTTCAAATCCGGGTTACGGCATTGCTTTTTGGTGGGGAGGGGCTATCCTGCAGCACGCCTCGTGGTTTTTCCATCCTGGTGTTACAGAGATAGTGTACTTTCTTTCTTTCTTTTAATAAAATCCTTTTCTTTTTAGAACCTGATTGATTTCTTCCCTTGTTTGGATTTTCAGGGGAAGTGGAGGGGGAAAAGTGAATCCCTCTTTGTTTGATTCAAGGAGTTTGAATCAAGGTATCTTTCCCAACAACTAGGAGAGGGGGAAGAAGGTGGGGGAATGGTTTATTTCCCTTAGGGTTAAGAGTCAAGGAGTTTGGATCTGTGTTCCCCAGGGAAGGTTTGGGGGAACAGGGCGTGTGCTAGACACTGGAACTTCTAGAGGGTGGCAGCTTTACCAGATCTAAACTAGGATTTAAGTTGAGAGGGGCCCATGCAGGTCCCCATCTTGTGGATGCTAAAGTTCGAAGTGGGGAATAAACATATGACGGGGCGATGCCCGCATTCTCCCAGCCTGTCGACTAAGGGCTCCTGATGAGCGTGGTGGACGGGAAATTCGGCCATCTGACTTTTGGCCTTGCTGCCCGTAGCGGTCAGGCCGAAAAATCAAAAGCCATCCTCCCCAGGCCCACAGCCACCCAGGGGCTCCTCTGCACCATCTTGCCTCCACGAGTGCCGCACTCTGACCAGCTGAACCAGGCAAGCCACGGAAAACTTCTCAAGGTCTTCCCCTGGTGTGGGCTTGGATGCGAAAAGCACCTGGCCGTTCATCAGCTGTTGCAAGAAGTGTGCAGAGTAGGAGTAGCGATGGGGCTGTACCTTTCCACAGCATCTCAATTTTGGCAGCTTTCCATTCCCCTTTTCTGTGTAATGTCCCTCCCACGGGTTTCACTTGCGGAGCTGTACGACTCTGGCAGGGTGGCCATTTAGAAATCTTTTCCTTGCTTTTCTTTTTCGCCTGGCCCCAGCGTTAGGACCATTTGGGTGTTTCAGTGTGTGTGTTTTCCCATTGGGAGGCATTTGGAAATTTGGAAGGGGAGCCGAAAGAGGAGTCTTTTTCACAAGCAATTGGCTTTCTGCACAGGTAGGGCCCTTGGCCGTAAAGCTTAGCTCCGTCAGTGCGTCTGCATGGGGTTCCTCCAGTGCCTCAAGAGCCCGTGCTAAACTCTCGGTGTGGGCGTTTGGCTTGCGCCAGTCAGAGTGCCATGCCTGCGTCTTCCCAGGGCCGGCTCCCGTGAGGCGCGCATAACTTGGGAGGAAAGGGGTAGAAGAGAAAGCAAGTGAAGCTGACTTTGAGTGGTGGTGCCCCTGGGCGGAGTGGTCCTCCTGCTCCTTCCTGTCGGAGGGGTGGGCTCGACTGTGGGCTTGGGGGTCTGGCTGTGGGCGGTGGGAGGATGGTGTCCAGGGAAGTCCCAAAGGTCACCCTGCGCCGGCGGAGTGTGAAGCCTCTCCCCTAGGTTGGGGTGCCGAGTATTAAGCCTTCCTCTGTGGCTTGGGCTGGGGAGCGTGATCCGGCGTCGGGTCCATTTGGGTGGAGCTGGCGGCCGGCAAGAATTCGGGCCATCAGGTCAACCCTCTGTGGACAATGGGGGCGAGCCGGCAGGCCTGCGATTTTGGCTTCGCGGGCGGGCAGCTCAAGCCTGGCCTCCTATGAGCCTGGAAGGCAGCCGGCCGGGCTCACCCGTCTCCAAGTTCCTTTCAGGCAGCAGGTGGAGCGAGGAGCCCAGGGAGGGGAGCCCAAGGAGGTGTCAGGAGCCTCGTCCTGCCCGGCGCCTGCGCCCAGCAGGGCTCTTGCCCGCTCCCGGCCCACCTGGTTTTGGCCTCTGCCACCCCTAGCAGTCAGCCAAAAGAGCAGAAGCCACCCTCTGCCTCCCGGAGTGGCCAGCATGGGGCTTGAACCCATGACCTTGGCGTTATTAGCACCACGCTCTAACCAGCTGAGCTAGCCGGCCTACAGAAAGCCCTCCCTTGCCTGACCCTTTTGGAAGGAGTCACTGACTGGCGCGGGGAACGATGTGGCCTCCGTTATCGAATGGATGGATCGAGACGCTACCTGCTAAGGTAGGGGAATTAGCTCAAATGGTAGAGCGCTCGCTTTGCATGCGAGAAGCAGCAGGATCAATACCCGCATTCTCCAGCGGCAAGGCAACCCTGGGACCTTCTCTTGCCCTTCTTTTAGAAGCCATGGACAGTCAGCCGGCTCAGCTCCTCCAGTGGCCTCCATCCCTCTCCCTGCTTGGCCTCCCAAAAAGCCAGCCCTTGCGGAGCACAAAGCTCTTCCTCCCCGGCCCTTCTCCCCCTTGCGCTGACTGGAAGGCTGGAGACAGCTGGGGGAAGTTAGCTCCAATGGAAGAGCATGGGAGAAGTAGTCAGACCCATACACACATTCTCCAGCCTGCTCTGCTCTGCTTTGCTCTGCTGGGCTGGGCTCTAGTGGGGGACCTGCACCTTTCTTTCTGAGCTCTCACTGGAGCACAATCCCTTTCCTCCTCCCTCCCTGCTAGTCTACGCCAAGCTCATTGGCCGGGAGGGAGAGCCACTCAAATACAGAATTACTCACATCCCAGGGGTCCATGAAGGGAATGAGGAGATGGGCGGGGTGGCATGCGATACCAGCTCAGCTGAGACCATGAGACCTCGCAGCCTCCTGATCTCAGGCAGCATGGCAGCCGTGGAGCAGAGCAGAGCACGCAGACAGCTTGGAGACAGCCAAAGCGGGGAAGGGATGCGTTGGTCTGGAAGAGGGAGTCGGTGGCTGTCTATCCTGGCGGAGGCAGGGTCGCTTTGCTGTATGCTGGGTCAGGGGCCAGGGAGTCTGCTAGAGTTGCTGAGCTGGGCCTGCTCCTGGCTTTGCTTGGGTTAGAGGAAAGTGGTGAAGATAGGAACGGCCCTCCTGGGTGAGACCGATGGTCCAGCTAGGCCACTATCCCGTCTTCTGACAGTAACCGATGCCAGGCGCTTCAGAGGCAGTGGCCAGAGCAGGCAATTGTCAAGTGATCTATCCCTGCGTTGTCTTCTGAAGTTTGGTGCTTGTTTCAGGGGCTAACTCTCAGCCCAGACACACTCCAGGGAGGGAGCGTTGGTGTTTGTGCCGAGGAGCGTGGCTGGGACTTGGAACCCCTTCCCCAGCTCTGGGTAGCGCCCCGCCCCCATTTCAGGCTGTGTTCTGCTTAAGGCCACAGAGCTCTTGCCTTTTTTTGCCCGGTGCCTGAGAGTCAGGCCAGCTGCAGGGAATTAGCTCAAGCGGCAGAGCGCTCGCTTTGCATGCGAGAGGTAGTGGGGGATGCTGCCCGCATTCTCCGAGCCTGTCGACTAAGGGCTCCTGATGAGCGTGGTGGACGGGAGAGCCGGCCATCTGACTTTTGGCCTTGCTGCCCGTAGCGGTCAGGCCGAAAAATCAAAAGCCATCCTCCCCAGGCCCACAGCCACCCAGGGCCTCCTCTGCACCATCCTGCCTGAGCCGGTGGAAGTGGAGCCTGGAACTGAACTGATGCTCTGAGGGTTATTTGCACTGCGCACTTCACATGGAGGTTAAAACACGGGGCACAGATCTTTGAGCACAACCCTGTCTTGAGGAATGGGGCGGGGGGCTGCATAAAGATAGACCGGCTCTCCCTGGCAGGGCTGCAGCGGCTCTTCACAGGGGCAGTCCCACTGGCAATTCGTACCAGAGTTTTGAAAGCCTCCTTTCCTGGGCTGACCTGGCACCTCTCTCTTTAGGAAGACTGGTGACCCCAAACTTCCCAGAAAGCAGCATAGTGAGGCCAATCTGAGCACAGACACCTGCTCAGCACCCCGGGGTGCAGCCCTGAGCTCCGGCAATCAGCTACGCTCAGCTGCCCACCCAACAAGTGTTACACGCAGGAGCCTTCGTGCCCCGCGTGTAAAGGTCCCTCCCAGCGCCAGCTTTAAACTCCGCTGCTCAGTTCTAAGCTTTGGCCACACGGGGGCAGCCTGGAGCTCAGCCAACGCCTCCCGGTGCTGGTTGCGTTCCCCGCTCCTCGTGGCAGGTTCACACCCCGCAGGCAGATCTCTGAATCGGAGCCGAACAGTTCCCCAAATCCAGCGCTATAGCAGCAGCTTTGCTAGGAAAACGCTGACGTCCCCAAGTAACGTAAGAGCCAGAGCGCTGTGTCCAGGATCTTCTCTTGGGCCCCTCACCGTGGTGTCTGTCAGGTGCAAGGAGAAACCAGAGAAATGTTTTCATGGCGTTTAAGGGCAGAAGGGGCCATTGGCTCAGCTAGTCTGACCCCCGAATAACACAGAATTACACCATGACACACACTGATCCCACAGACCTTAGATAGATCAAAGCGTTTCAGCCCTCAGGAAGGAGGCTAAACTGGGTGCCAGAGGCAGTGAACAAAGGCCCCCCAAGACAATGGCAGGGAACTGACAAGGTGAAATATGCCCAGATGATCCCAGCAGGCGACCCACCCCCATGCTACAGAGGTGGGAGTCCCTGTTCCTCCTGCCCTTAAGAATCTCTGCTGGTCAGTGGGTCCCCCCAGTTCCCCAAGTAAGAATCCTCCATGTGGTTTCCCTGGCTTCACCTCCAGATAAGAACATTGTGTGGAGGGAGTGGGAGGAAGGTTGTCTGGCAGATATGTAAAGGGGGACTGTGTCTCCCTGTCTGGCCCAGGCTCCCGGGAGGAAGTGATCTCAGTGTGTCTGGCTGTCTCCATTCCTCCCACCCATAAGAATCCCTGGTGTGTGGGTGCACCCTAGACCATTAAGGATCTCTGGTGGGTGGGTGTCTCTCTCCCCCTAGTCAGGATCTCTAGGACGTGCCTGTATAAAAAGAGGCTTTGACTCACCCAGGCTGGGCTGCCATCATGGAACAGACCAGGTCCTTCTGTGGAGGGTTTACGTTCCTCCAAGGCCGTGATCTCAGTGTGTGTGGGTGTCCCTGTCCCTTCAACCCTTAACAATCCCTGGTGCATGGGTGCGCTGGGCCCCATTACAATCCCCTCTGTCTTACCCCCCATGAGGGATCCGGTGGATGTGGGTGTTCTCCACGCTACTGGGGGTGTCTGGTGCCCCTGTCCCTCCTGGTTAATAGTGGAGTGTGTGGGTGCGTTTGTTCCCCTTTTCAAGATCCGTGTTGCTTGGGTGCGTCCCTTCCCCCAAGTCAGAATCCCCAGCGTGTGGGTGCTCCCATCCCCCCCTCCAGGCTCTGCGGGGGGTGTCTGTATAAAAAGAGACCGTGTCTCACTGTCTTGCCCAGGCTACACTGCAGGGGCTATTCACAGGTGTGATCCCACTACTGATCAGCACAGGAGTTTTGACCTGTTCCATTTCTGATCTGGGCCGGTTCACCCCCCCTCAGGCAACCTGGGGACCCGAAGTTTCCCCAGGATCACCATATTGATGCCAAACTTAGTGCAGACACCCGATCGGCACAGCCCCCTGCAGCCCAGAACTCCTGAGCTCAAGCTACCCGCCAGCCTCAGCCTTCCCAGGAGCTGGGATCACAGGCACCAGCCACGGGGCCCGACTTGTTTCACAGCCTGGCAGCTGGAGCTTTAAACTCTGCTTGTGAGCTCTGTGCCTTGGCCAGACGGGGACAGCCTGGAACTGGGAAATGCTCCTGCTCCCCCCGCCCCCGTCTCATGTCGGGGTGCAGGCACCGCTGTCCTCCCAGGTAAGATCCCGGATGTTTCGGTGCCCCCTTCCCCCGTCCAGGAGCCCAGGTGTCCAGGTACCTCTGCCCCCCCTACAGAATCCTGGATGTGTGGGTGTCCGTCCCTCTGCAGAGGATCCCGGAGTGTCTATGCCCTTGTCCCCCCCCTACAAGATCCTGGGTGTGTGGGTGCCACTCTCCCCCCCAGTAGATCTCTGGTGGGTGGGTCCCCAGGGTGTGAGTGCTCCCATCCCCCGATACAGGCTGTGGGGGGGTATAACTGGCTCTCCCTGTCCTGCCCAGGCGGTGCTACAGCAGCTGTTCACAGGGGCAGCAACCCCACTGTCACCCTGCAGCTTTAACCTGCTCCAGGGGTGACCCATGCGGGTCGGGAGTGAGGGGCACCAGCAGAGCTGAGAGTCTGGAGGTCAGGACTGGGATAGCAGGGGCTGCGGGTCGGGAGTGAGGGGCAGCAGCAGAACTGTGAGTCTGGAAGTCAGGACTGGGATAGCAGGGGCTGCGGGTCAGGAGTGAGGGGCACCACTAGAGCTGGGGGGAACCCAGGGGGCTGCGGGTCAGGAGTGAGGGGCACCGGTAGAGCTGAAGGAAGCCCAGGGGTCTGCGGGTAGGGAGTGAGGGGCACCAGCAGAGCTGAGAGTCTGGAGGTCAGGACTGGGATAGCAGGGGCTGCGGGTCGGGAGTGAGGGGCACTGTCAGAGCTGGTGGACACCTAAGGGGCTGCGGGTCGGGAGTGAGGGGCACCAGCAGCGCAGTAACTGGGAAGCTCAGCGAGGAATCCAGGGGGCTGCGGGTCGGGAGTGAGGGGCACCAGCAGAGCTCTGGGTGTGGAGATCAGGATTGGGATAGGAGGGGCTGCGGGTCGGGAGTGAGGGGCAGCAGCAGAGCTGTGAGTCTGGAGGTCAGGACTGGGATAGTAGGGGCTGCGGGTCAGGAGTGAGGGGCACTGGCAGCGCAGTAACTGGGGAGCTCAGTGGGAAATCCAGGGGGCTGTGGGTCAGGAGTGAGGGGCACCACTAGAGCTGGGGGGAACCCAGGGGGCTGCGGGTCAGGAGTGAGGGGCACCGGTAGAGCTGAAGGAAGCCCAGGGGTCTGTGGGTCAGGAGTGAGGGGCACCAGCAGAGCTGTGAGTCTGGAGGTCAGGACTGGGAAAGCAGGGGCTGCGGGTCGGGAGTGAGGGGCACCAGCAGAGCTGTGGGTCTGGAGATCACGATTGGGATAGGAGGGGCTGCAGGTGGGGAGTGAGGGGCACCGGCAGAGCTGGAGGGGGAGCTCGGACAGGGGTGGGGGGGTCAGGCTATTGCGGGTCTCCCTGTGAATGGCACCAGGCTGCAGGGACCCCCCCGGCCGGAAGCCCCCCTGCTGGGGGGTCTGGTCAGTGCAGCCCCCAACCTCGCACTGAAACTGGGGGGGGGGAAAGGTTTCTTCTCGCGCTCCCATTAGTCAGGGCTCTGCCTCCTCTTCCTATTGGCTGTCTCGGGAGAGGCGGAGTTTCCGAGAGGGCGTCACGTGGCCTTGAGGCGTTCGCGAGGCGGCTCCTGAGCAGCCCCAACCCCCCCCCCAAGCTCCCCCTCCCCCAGTGCCGCCCCTCCCCCACTCTGCCCCCGCCCCCAACACCCCCCCGAGCTCCCACCTCCCCCACTTCCGCCCATCCCCCTCTCTGCCCCCGCCCCAACCACCCCCCCGAGCTCCCCCTCCCCCACTGCCGCCCCTCCCCCTCTCTGCCCCCGCCCCCATCACCCCCCCGAGCTCCCCCTCCCCCAGTGCCGCCCCTCCCCCTCTCTGCCCCGCCCCGAACACCCCCCCAAGCTCCCCCTCCCCCAGTGCCGCCCCTCCCCCTCTCTGCCCCTGCCCCATACACCCTCCCCGAGCTCCCCCTCCCCCACTGCCGCCCCTCCCCCTCTCTTCCCCCGCCCCCAACACCCCCCCGAGCTCCCCCTCCCCCAGTGCCGCCCCTCCCCCTCTCTGCCCCCGCCCCCAACACCCCCCCGAGCTCCCCCTCCCCCAGTGCCGCCCCTCCCCCTCCTCAGCCCCCGCCCCATCACCCCCCTGAGCTCCCCCTCCCCCAGTGCCACCCATCCCCCTCTTCTGCCCCCGCCCCCAACACCCCCCCCGAGCTCCCCCTCCCCCAGTGCCGCCCCTCCCCCTCCTCAGCCCCCGCCCCATCACCCCCCTGAGCTCCCCCTCCCCCATTGCCGCCCCACCCCCTCTCTGCCCCCGCCCCCAACACCCCCTCTAGCTCCCCCTCCCCCGGTGCCGCCCATCCCCCTCTCTGCCCCTGCCCCATACACCCCCCCCAGCTCCCCCTCCCCCACTGCCGCCCATCCCCCTCTCTGCCCCCACCCCCAACCCCCCCCGAGCTCCCCCTCCCCCAGTGCCGCCCATCCCCCTCTCTGCCCCCGCCCCCAACACCCCCTCTAGCTCCCCCTCCCCCGGTGCCGCCCATCCCCCACTCTGCCCCTGCCCCATACACCCCCCCCAGCTCCCCCTCCCCCACTGCCGCCCATCCCCCTCTCTGCCCCTGCCCCCAACACCCCCCCGAGCTCCCCCTCCCCCAGTGCCGCCCCTCCCCCTCTCTGCCCCCGCCCCCAACACCCCCCCGAGCTCCCCCTCCGCCAGTGCCGCCCCTCCCCCTCTCTGCCCCCGCCCCCACCCCTCCCCGAGCTCCCCCTCCCCCACTGCCGCCCATCCCCCTCTCTGCCCCCACCCCCAAACACCTCCCCGAGCTCCCTTTCCCCCAGTGCCTCCCATCCCCCTCTCTTCCCCCGCCCCCAACACCCCCCCGAGCTCCCCCTCCCCCAGTGCCGCCCCTCCCCCTCTCTACCCCGCCCCCAAACACACCCCCGAGCTACCCCTCCCCCGATGCCGCCCATCCCCCTCTTCTGCCCCAGCCCCAAACACACCCCGACACTGCTCCTGGTTTTGGGAGGGGAACAGGAGAAAGGACAAAAGAAGCAAGAGATGAAGAGAAAGGAGGGAGGGATGGAGGAAAAGGTGAAACAAAAAGGACAAACCCTAATATCCACAGTGATTTTAAGGGACAAAATCCCAGGTGCGGAATAAAATTCTGCCTCCTTAAGCTTGTGTTTTCCATGCCTAGAATTCAACTGTCACCAGATGGATCAGACTGAACAGGTTTCAAACCTCGAGGAGGCTCTTACCTTCTAAACAGGGACGGCTGTTTTCTAGTAAAATCACTAAAAGGGAAGGAGAAAACTCAAAAGAGGTTCCTCCTGGCGCTCACGTCCGTGAACCCGAATACTCTCTCCGTCCTCAAAGAGAGACCTGGAGAAGGAGACTTGCTGAAGCAAAGCCACAGGGGTCTCTGAGGTTTCCCTGGCCCCTCGCCCCTGTCCTGCCTGGCTGATGTCAGCATCTCTCTGTGAGGTCACCACCTCCCCACCACCTTTGACCAATAGTCTGAGGTCCTGCAAAAGGCCTTTGTGATGTCACTGCCACACCCCTCCCTTGCTGTGCCAATGTCCTGCCCCTGGCCAGGCACTTTGGAGGTTTGAGCTACTCCTTGTGGATCACCCCACTCAAGGAGCGTTCGTTCTAGGAAGCAAGCCGGCTAGACAGGAAAACATCAGACGCTGCTCCCAATGCTACACTCAGTTTTTCAGAAATTAGTCGACTTTATGGCCAGAAGAGACCATTAGAGCATCTAATCTGACCCCCTGCATATCACAGGCCTCCTGTATGACACAATAGCTACTTTTGGGGCAAACACATTCCAGAAAGGCATCTAGTCTTCAAGAAATGACATCAGGAGATGGCGAATCCACCACTTTCCTTGGTAGATTGTTCCTGTGGTGAATCATCCTGGCTGTTGAATATTTGTGCCTTAGTTGTAATATGAATTTGTCTCTTTTCACCTTCCAGCCACTGGGTCTTGTTATGCCTTTCTCTGCTAGATTCAAGAGCCCATTAATACCCCATCTATTCTCTCAATGAAAGCCCTTCAACACTTCAATGAAGTCACCTTTCAATCTTCTTTTGATAAGCGAAACAGGTTGAGCTCGTTCAATAGCTCCCTAGAAGGCATTTTTCTCCAGCCCTCAGAACATTTATTGGCTCTTTGGTCATCAGACTCCTGAACTGTAGCTGGATGTGGCTCTTGTTCTTCTGCACAACATAGCTCCTGGAGAAGAGGGATCTGCAAATGTACATTCATATGATACCTTTTTTAATTGATGAAAACATAAATTGACAGAGGATTGAAACTGATTTTAGCTGATGGACAGCTTTGCTAGGTTTTTGTGCATTTGGACAGTGAAATGTTGAGTGTTTACATCCATATCAAGCACCCCTGTATAGTGGAGCTCCTGAACATAATGAAGAATGGAAATGAAAATGCAGCAAAGAATCCTGTGGCACCTTATAGACTAACAGACATTTTTGCAGCATGAGCTTTCGTGGGTGAATACCCACTTCTTCGGATGAAAATGTTTTCCTTTTTTTTTTTAAAAAAAAGAAGGTTATAAGAGAACATAGGGGGCTTGAATCAAAGACCACTTGATCTACCATCAAGCACTGTACCACTAAGATATACCCCCATGACCATGGACTCATGAGCTCCAAGACTTTGAAGGACAGACCCTGCTTCCTCGAGATCCTTTGCCATTCCCAGACCAGAAGTGGTTTTAAAAATGGGGTTTGATTAAACTTCTTAAATGTGGTGAACACCACAGCTTGCACACCCACCGATATAGCTTCTCCCACTGACATAGCTGCCACCTCTTGGGGAAGTGGATTAACTGCACCCACATGAAAACTCTCTCCCCTCAGCATAGAGCAGTGGTTCTCAAGCTATGGGTCAGGACCCCAAAGTGGGTCATAACCCTGTTTTAATGGGGGTCACCAAGGCTGGCATTAGACTTGTTGGTGCCTGGGGCTGAAGCCAAAAGTCTGAGCTCCACCACCCAGGGCTGAATCCCTCAAGCTCTGGTTTTGCCCTCCCCCAACTGGATAAGAGGGCACAGTGTGAAATGTTTGGGGACCACTGTTTTAGGATGACGTTCTCAATCACTTCTACAAAGTCCAATAAAAGCTATTCCTCACCCACCCACCCCTCCATCAGGACTGACTAGGTATGTTCTGCTGCCCTTCACTCATGCAGGAAGGATAATAACATTTCATTCCACTCAGTCCTAAAGTGATTTGTAACCCGCCACCAGCCAAAACTGGTCATTTTGGGAAAGTGGCTCCATCATGCTGCATACCTAGGCAGAGTAGGTGTGTCTATGCAAACACGGTCTGTTCCTGAAGTCTTTCCCCCAGCTTCCACTTAGTATATAAAAACTCCTTATTGTCCCTCTCTCTGCTGACATTAGATTTCTCCTCCTGTCTTTTCATTGATAGTTCTGATGAGGTGGCTGAGTGGTTAAGGTGATGGATTGCTAGTCCATTGTGCTCTGTATGCATGGGTTCCAATCCCATCCTTATTGGATGCATTTAGTCATTACTCCTCCTTTGTAGACAACCATGTCCCTGTTTGATATGATGTTGCTACTTGCAAACAAAAACCTTCTCAGAAACTCAGAACTCCCTTGCTTTAAATAAAATGTCTAAATCCCAGATTTCTTAAAAAAAGAAAAATTCTCTAGTGCTGTATTTCTTAATTTATATCTCAAAAGGTAACATCCTCGTCATCTCCTCCAAACACCCTGGGACCTGCCCAAATTATTAAAATACCCTCAACCCGAGCAAGGCCAGAGCAGTGAACCAGAGCTAGTGTCTAGGCCAAGCTGTTCTGAAGGAGGCAACTCAAACATTTTCTCCCTGCTTCCCTTGGCAAGGTCTGACTGAGAAAACAAAATTCCCCAAACTGAAAAACCAATACTAGTCTGGTTGGGGACTTTGGTTTGAAAGTATTATTGTTATTATTCTCTTCTGATTTCTGAATCAGTTCAGTTCAGTCTTTGTCCTCCAGGTGTGTTTCCAGCTAAAACCACATTGAGGGTACTGGACCACTGACCTATCAGCTCTTAACACCCAAACTTTCAGTAATTCTTTATCAGTGCCTGCGAGTGTAATTTAAACCATAGGTCCTTCCAGCTCTGAATCTTGTCTTCTGACAGTAGCCAATACCAGGTGCCCCAAAAGCCACTCCTTAAGGTACCACCGGGAGTTGAACCCAGGATCTCTTGTTTACAAAACATGTGCTTTAACCAGCCAAGCTATGGTACCTGCTGTTATTTAAAGCAGCGTGTTTGCCCACACCTGACTCTCTGCCAATCCCCACTGGGCCCTGACAAGTGTTGCTCGTGTTTGGCTTCTGTAAAGCAGAGGAGCAGATGAAGTTTTGCTCCCCAGGTGTGTGTGTGATTCTTTGGACAGGTCTGCACTATGAAATTAGGTTGGTGTAATTACACCAGGCTGGCAATGCAGTTCTATCAACCTAATCCCGGCGTAGATAGCAGTTCAGCTGTCAGAACTTTCTGGAGCTATGAAAGGGGAGGGGCCCAGCCTCTGTAGCAGGAATGCAGGGCAGGCGAGTTCACGGCAGGCATGGTGGGATACTGGGGGAGACCAGTTATGGTGATATAATGACCAGCAGCATTTACACTGACAATTTGTCACTTTAAGTTTGCTGCACAAAGCTCTAGGCCTCTCGTCGAGGTGGTTTTATTTTGTCACCAAAACAGGGCAATTTTGTCACCAGACGTGGCATTGCAGTGTGTGCACCAGCCACAAGCTGCCGAGCGAGGGCTGAAATAACTTTGTAGTGCAGACCTGGCCAAAGATTTACACACACACACACACACACACACACACACACACACACACACACACACACACACACACACACACACACACACACACACACACACACACACACACACACACACCTTGCAAGGAAAACCTCACCTGCTCCTCTGCTTTGCAGAATCCAAACACAAGCAAAGCTTTTCAGGCCCCAGTGGGGATGGCAGGGAGTCAGGTGTGGGCAGACACTGTGTTGTTGCCACAGGCAGGCACCATGGCTTAGCTGGCTAAAGCACCTGTCTTGTAAACAGGAGATCCTGGGTTCAATTCCCAGTGGTGCCTTGTTGACTAACTCTTGGGCAACCTGGTATTGGCTACTGTAGGAGGACAAAACACAGAGCTCTTTGGTCCAGCGCAGTATGGTTGTTTAAAATATACTCACAGGCACTGATAACAGACTTACTGAAAGTTTTGGAGTTAAGAGCTGATAGGTCAGTGTTCCAGCCTGTCACAGATGATCCTGCTTCCTCTGGGACAGGGGCAGATCTGGGCTCTCACACTGAATGGCTTGTTGTGGCTGCCAGAACCTGTGGGCAGCTCATTTAGTTTACACGGAGGGTTGAGTCCTGCTTTGTGCACTGTGTGTGAGAATGAAAATCCTAAACCGCCCTTTGAAATAACGAATGCAGCAGGACGTGTTATTGTCCCTGCCCCAAAGCAGACAGACCAATGGAGAAATGCCATTGAGTCCAGGGTAATACTCCACTGCCATTTTACCTTGTTTGCTTGCTAAACTCCCTCCCAACCTTGAGGGCTCCCAGAGCCAGGTATTGAGCCTGAGTCGAGATGTCTACGCTGCAAATTTACCACCCCACAGCCCTAGCCTGGGAGCCTGCACTGGCACGGGACAGCCATGGGTGTTTCATTGCAGTGTGGACATAGCCTAGCGTTATGTCTACACTGCCATTAACACACCCAAGTCACTATTCTCAAACCCTGGGTCAGTTGATTCAGGCTTGTGAGGCTTGTGCTGCAGGGTTATAAAATTACAGCATAGACACTTGGGCTTCACCCAGCCTCCGAGACCCCACGAGGGGTGAGGGTCTCCGAGCCTGGGCTCCAGTCTGAGCCCAGATGTCTACGCTGTAGTTTTTAGCTCCACAACCTGAGCTCCAGGAGCCCAAATCAGACCATCCAGGCCAGCGGGATTTTGTCACAGTATAGATGCCCTCTCAGGATATGTCTACACTGCAATGTAAGCCCAGGGTTAGTAGAAGTCATGTCAGCAGCCCCAACACATAAACATAAACCACGAGGGAAAGACCCACCCCCCAGATAAGCTGGGCAGTGTCCTTCTCCCTACGGTTCGTAAGTCCAGCAACCAAAAGTCCTTTAACATGAGCCATCCCCTCTCTGCACCCCACTCACAGCTGTTGTCCTTAGTCAGTGCAAGCCCAGAGGTGCCTCTGTAGAGTTCACCTGCCATCCTGGGTGGAAAAGGGGGAAAATAAGAAGGCACCGTACTCACTATGTTGTCTAGGGACTCACTCATCTCTCCACAGTCCCCCTGTCCTAACGTTGGTCTAACACCTACATTTTAGTATTGGGACCCAGACCCTGACCCACTTGGCTTTGGAACCCCTGTTCCCTGCCTAGCAAGTGCTATTGAATTGAGGGTGAGTCCCTCAATCAGGGTCTGCCAAGCACAGTTGTGCTGCCCTCGATTCACACAACAAGGATAACAAACCTTTATTTCTCCTGCCCCTGTAACATGGAGACTGGGAATCCAACACCAGCCACAAGTGATCATTTCGGCAAGCAACCCAACCTATTTCCAACATACTGTAAAATTCACATGCAGACTCATACACGAAACCTTGCAAGAAAATCTTCCTGAGGAGTCTGAAGCACCTGCTGCTGGAGGGAAGGAGGGAGCCGTGGGTTGGGATTGAGGGGCACTGGGAATAGGAGGGGGCTGTGGGTTGGGACAGAGGAGAAGGGTGAAGAGGAGCAGGCTCTGGTTGGGACTGAGGAGCAGTGAGCATAGGAGGGACTGAGGGTTGGGTCTGAGGGGCACTGGGAAAAGAGGGGACATGGGTTTAGGCTGAAGAGCATCTTCATTTGGGGATCCAGCAGGACAGGGGAAGGCAGCAGGTGATTCTAATTCCTTAGGGATATTCTGTGTGTTTGTATGTGTGTGTGTGTGTGTGTGTGTGTGCAGGGAAGGAACATGCTCTATGCCCAGAGGCCTTTATTCCTCCAATCTGCAAGGACAGAGGGGCTGTCAGGAAGTTGCCCCTTCAAACCCAACACAAAAAGACCCTTCTGAGGAAAGGGAAAATCCTACAGAGAAAAAGTAACATCAAGGAGGACTCCAGCAAGACAGTTTAAGATCTTGGTGAGTAGTTTATCAACTGACTCGGGATTTGAACCCTGAACCCTCAGATTGAAAGTTTGACATTCTGCCAACTGAGCTAGCCAGGCTCACAAAGCAAAAGAGCAAGTTGGTGCAGAGGAGAAACTAGTCAAGAAAACAAGAGCGGGAAACAATAGGGGAAACCTGCTGCTCTTTCTGGCCTGGTCAGGGGGCTGTGCCGATCGGGTTTCCACAGTACGTTTGACATCAATATGGTGATCCATGGGGACCTTGGGGTCCCCAGGTTGCCTAAGGAGGGGTGAACCAGACCAGGTCGGAAACGGAGCAGGTCAAAACTCCCATGCCGATCAATAGTGGGATCGCGCCTGTGAGTAGCCCCTGCAGCGTAGCCTGGACAAGACAGTGAGACACGGTCTCTTTTTATACACTCCCCCTCCCCCGCAGAGACTGTAGGGGGGGATGGGAGCTCCCATTGTGGGGATCCTGAACTGGTGGGAGGGAGGCACCATGTACCAGGGATCCCGAAACGCAGAACAGGGACATCCACACACCAGGTGTCTTGCAGCAAGAGCTGCGGTCTTGATTTACAAACTGCAAGTGATGGGGAATTTACCACCTCCCTTGCGGAGCTTGTTCCACTAGATAATTAGCCTCACGGTTAAAAAACGGTCATTTCCAGTTGGGATTTTCTGACATCGACTGCGAGCCAATGGGGCTTTGTTCAATCTTTGTCTGGTGAATTAAAGAACCCTTTAAAATCACATATCCTCCCCTCTGGGAATTTGTAAAACGTATTTAAACCAGTGATTAAATCGCCTCTTAACCTCCAGTCAGTGAAATCAATTGAGCTTCTTCAGTCTCTCGCTGGAGACATTTTCCTTGTTTTTAAAGGCAAAAATTCTGATCTTTCCAATGGGAGCTGCTGCTTCAATGTTCAGTTTGGGGAGGGATTTGGCTGCACTCAGAGATCTGCCCGCGGGTTAGAATCTGCGATCCGAAGGGTCGAACGTAAACAGCGTTTAAATGGGACCGTTAGTGCCGCCCCCGTGTGGCCAAAGGTTAGAACTGACCAGCAGAGTTTACAGCTGGAGCCTGGGACGCTTCTGAACAAACTGGGCACGAAGCCTCTCGCGTGGGATCCTCACTGTGCAGCAGGAGGCGGAGGGAAGCTGATTGTCAGGGCTCAGGGCTGCACCCTGCCATGCTGAGCCAGTGTCTGTGCTAAGCTCGGCATCAATCAGGTGATTCTGGGAAGTTCGGGGTCCCCGGGCTCCCACAGGAGGGTGAAGCAGGTCACCCCTGGAGCAGGTTAAAGCTGCAGGTTGACAGTGGGGTTGCTGCCCCTGTGAACAGCTGCTGTAGCACCGCCTGGGCAGGACAGGGAGAGCCAGTTATACCCCCCCACAGCCTGTATCGGGGGATGGGAGCACTCACACCCTGGGGACCCACCCACCAGAGATCTGCTGGGGGGGAGAGTGGCACCCACACACCCAGGATCTTGTAGCGGGCGACAAGGGCATCCACACTCCGGGATCCTCTGTAGAGGGACGGACACCCACACACCCAGGATTCTGTATGGGGGGCAGAGGTACCCGGACACCTGGGTGGGGGAAAGAGGCACCGAAACATCCGGGATCTTACCTGGCAGGACAGCGGCGCCTGCAGCTTGACATGAGACGGGGGCGGAGGGAGCAGGAGCATTTCCCAGTCCCAGGCTGTCCCCGTCTGGCCCAGGCACAGAGCTCACAAGCAGAGTTTAAAGCTCCAGCTGCCAAGCTGCAAAACAAGCTGGGCCCCGTGGCTGGTGCCTGTGATCCCAGCGCCTGGGGAGGCTGAGGCTGGCAGATTGCTTGAGCTCAGGAGTTCTGGGCTGCAGGGGGCTATGCCGGTTGGGTGTCCGCACTAAGTTCAGCATCAATACGGTGATCCTAGGAAAGCTGGGGGTCTCGAGGTTGCCTAAGGAGGGGTGAACCGGCCCAGGTCAGAAATGGAGCAGGTCAAAACTCCTGTGCTGATCAGTAGTGGGATCACACCTATGAATAGTCCCTGCAGCGTAGCCTGGGCAAGACAGTGAGACACAGTCTCTTTTTAGACACCCCTACCCCACAGAGCCTGGATGGGGGGATGGGTGAACCCACACGCTGGGGAATCTGACTTGCACCCAAGCAACACGGATCTTGAAAAGAGGAACAGCGACACCCACACACCACAGAGCCTGGATGGGGGCAGGGGAACCACACACGGGAGCTAGTTCATGGGGTGGGGGGGACACCCATATGCTCCGTTGCACCATTCTTAATGAGAAGAACGGGGGCATCCACACAACACAGATCCTTAACGGGCAGGGGGGCACCCACACAATTCACTATTAACCAGGAGGGACAGGGGCACCAGACACCCCCAGTAGCATGGAGAACACCCACATCCACCGGATCCCTCATGGGGGTAAGACAGAGGGGATTGTAATGGGGCCCAGCGCACCCACGCACCAGGGATTGTTAAGGGTTCAAGGACCAGGGACACCCACACACACTGAGATCACGGCCTTGGAGGAACGCAAACCCTCCACAGAAGGACCTGGTCTGTTCCATGATGGCAGCCCAGCCTGGGTGCGTCAAAGTCTCTTTTTATACAGCCACACCCCAGAGATCCTGACTAGGGGAGAGAGACACCCACCCACCAGAGATCCTTAATGTTCTAGGGTGCTCTGCTCCACGGCTGCCATGCTGCCTGAGATCAGGAGGCTGCGAGGTCTCATGGTCTCAGCTGAGCTGGTATCGCGTGCCACCCCGCCCATCTCCTCATTCCCTTCATGGACCCCTGGGATGTGAGTAATTCTGTATTTGAGTGGCTCTCCCTCCCGGCCAATGACCTTGGCGTAGACTAGCAGGGAAGGAGGAGGAAAGGGATTGTGCTCCAGTGAGAGCACAGAAAGAAAGGTGCAGGTCCCCCACTAGAGCCCAGCACAGCAGAGCAGAGCAGAGCAGGCTGGAGAATGTGTGTCTGGGTCTGACTACTTCTCCCCTGCTCTTCCATTTGAGCTAACTTCCCCCAGCTGTCTCCAGCCTCCCAGTCAGCGCAAGGGGGAGAAGGGCCGGGGAGGAAGAGCTTTGTGCTCTGCAAGGGCTGGCTTTTTGGGAGGCCAAGCGGGGAGAGGGATGGAGGCCACTGGAGGAGCTGAGCCGGCTGACTGTCCATGGCTTCTAAAAGAAGGGCAAGAGATGGCCCCGCGGCTGCCTTGCCGCTGGAGAATGCGGGCATTGATCCCGCTGCCTCTCGCATGCGAAGCGAGCGCTCTACCACTTGAGCTAATTCCCCTACCTTGACAGGTGGTGTCTCGATCCATCCATTCGATAACGGAAGCCACATCGTTCCCCACGTCAGCCAGTGACTCCTTCCAAAAGGGTCAGGCAAGGGAGGACTTCCTGTAGGCCAGTTAGCTCAGCTGGTTAGAGCGTGGTGCTAATAATGCCAAGGTCATGGGTTCAAGCCCTATGCTGGCCCCTCCGGGTGTGGGAGAGAGAAGGTGGTCTCTGCTCTTTTGGCTGACTGCTAGGGGTGGCAGAGGCCAAAACCAGGTGGGCCAGGAGCGGGCAAGAGCCCTGCTGGGCGCAGACGCCGGGCAGGACCGGGCTCCTGTCCCTGGGCTCCTCGCTCCACCTGCTGCCTGAAAGGAACTTGGAGACGGGTGAGCCCGGCTGGCTGCCTTCCAGGCTCATAGGAGGCCAGGCTTGAGCTGCCCGCCCGCAAAGCCAAAATCGCAGGCCTGCCGGCTCGCCCCCATTGTCCACAGAGGGTTGACCTGATGGCCCGAATTCTTGCCGGCCGCCAGCTCCACCCAAATGTACCCGACGCCGGATCACGCTCCCCAGCCCAAGCCACAGAGGAAGGCTTAATACTCGGCACCCCAACCTAGGGGAGAGGCTTCACACTCCGCCGGCGCAGGGTGACCTTTGGGACTTCCCTGGACACCATCCTCCCACCGCCCACAGCCAGACCCCCCAAGCCCACCCCTCCGACAGGAAGGAGCAGGAGGACCACTCCGCCCAGGGGCACCACCACTCGAAGTCAGCTTCACTTGCTTTCTCTTCTACCCCTTTCCTCCCAAGTTATGCGCGCCTCACGGGAGCCGGCCCTGGGAAGACACAGGCATGGCACTCTGACTGGTAGCAAGGCCAAAAGTCAGATGGCCGTCTCTCCCGTCCACCACGCTCATCAGGAGCCCTTAGTCGACAGGCTCGGAGAATGCGGGCATCGCCCCACACTACCTCTCGGATGCAAAGCGAGCGCTCTGCCACTTGAGCTAATTCCCCGCAGCTGGCCTGACTCTCAGGCACCGGGCAAAAAAAGGCAAGGGCTCTGTGGCCTTAAGCAGACCACAGCCTGAAATGGCGGAGGGGGGGGCGCTACCCAGAGCCGGGGAAGGGGCTCCGAGTCCCAGCCATGCTCCTCGGCACAAACACCAACGCTCCCTCCCTGGAGTTTGTCTGGGCTGAGAGTTAGCCCCTGAAACAAGCACCAAACTTCAGAAGACAACGCAGGGATAGATCACTTGACGATTGCCTGCTCTGGACATTGCCTCTGAAGTGCCTGGCATCGGCATGGCCGCCAACTTATATGGGCTCCTGGGGCTAAAGGAATATTCACAGTCAGGGCCTCTGCTCCACCAATATTTGGAGCTAGGTTTCGCCCCTTTAAATCCCAGCAGCGGCAAGGAATTAAAAGGCTCTGGGTTGCCCGCAGCCGCAGGAGCCCAGAGCCCTTTAAATCCCAGCCGCGGCGGGAATCAGAGGGCTGTGCTTCGCAGCCCTCCCGTCCCCTGCCCCTACCTGGAGGAGACGCGAAGGGGACTTCCGGCCAGGAGATGGACATCACTCACCTTAGCAGCTGCTGGGGCTTCCATGACTGTTTGACCCTATGATTCCCCCCCTGCCCCAGCCCCCACTCCTGCCCAATGCTGGGGAAGGGGCAGCCCCATCCCCTACCACTGTCCCCCAGTGAAGCTATGGTGAGGGGCAGCAGGCTGCACAGGGGAGGCAGGAAGCCACATGTGAAGGCAATGCCCTCTCCCCCAGCACCCACCGACTCACCCGCCACAGGAGGGATGGAAGAGGGAGGCTTCCTAGACCTGAGCAGCTGGGTCTTGGGTGAATTTTATGACACCCTGCTCCCCCCCCCCCGCCATAGCCACCACTCTGCCTACCCCACTTCTGCCCCATGCTGGGCAAGGGGCAGCCCCATCACCCATCCACAGTGAAGTTATGATGAGGGGCAGCAACATGGAAGGCCACCTGTGATGGCAACCCCCACCCCCACCCAGTACCAATCATAGGGGAGGTGAGTGAGCTTTCTGGACCTGAGAGGGGCCCTAGGAGCATGTGCAGTGACTGTGGTGCAGAGTGAGTGTGCTGCGGGGGGCAGGGGGGGAGAGGAGGGGTCCCTCCCCTGGAGCTTGCTGCTGCCAGTGGTGGTGATGGGGAGTCCTCTCTGGCCCTAGCCCTGGGGCAGCCTGTCTGCACCCCAAGTTCCTCATCCTCAGCCCTGCCCCACCCCAAAGCCTGCACCCCCAGCACTGAGCACGCTCCTGCACTGTGAACCCCTGATCCCCAGCCCCATCCCAGAACCCTCACCTGAGGGGAAAAACATGCAACTTAAATTTGGTGGTCAGGTTGGCGTATCATTGTGTTTAGCACGATACTTGACTATTTTACACCCCTTTAAAGTATATAACTAGTCGTATACAGGTGTTACAAAGTGGGAATGTGCTTAATGTTTTCTCTGAATACTGTGTGGGTTCCTCAGTTTCCTCTCTGCATTTCTCAAGGATCTAGATGGTGGGATAAGGGGATGTGATTGTTGTAGAGCCCTAGAGGGCCAGTGTGATGCCGTCTGCACAGAGAATGGCCGCAACCCTGTCTCCTGGTAACTGATGGCCTGGGCCACTCTCCTGCAAGGTGCCAACTGAAGGTGTTGGAGAACAGAGAGATCGGGTGGCCTCCTAATGCCTGGAAAAGAGACAAAGGCCAGAGGAGGGAGTGTCAGTGCCTGTGCGGACTTCTGGGAAGCGCATGGTGTGGAAGGGGATGCTGGGATGCTTTGGAACAACTCCATACAAAGCCAGTCAGGACTCTGGGGGAGCCTCCTCTCTCGGAGCATACTGTCTCCAGGGCAAGAAGCTTACACCTTCCTGGGTCTGACCTCGGAGCATTCAGCATGCCCTTCCACACCGTGCGCTTTCCGCAGCGAGTCTGCCCAGGTGGGTCCTGGGCAACCAGAGGTCCCTGCACCCCAACTCCGCAGTCAGATGTGACTCTCAGCCAGACTGTAAAACAGAAGGTTTATTAGATGACGGGAACACAGTTTAAACAGAGCTTGTTGGTACAGAAAACAGAACCCCTCTGTCAGGTCCCTCTTGGGGGGTGGGGAGCCCAGAACCAAGTTCTGGGTCTCTCCTCATTTCCCCAGCCAGCTCCAAACTGACACTCCCTCCTCTGGCCTCTGTGTCTCTTCCAGACTAGGAGGCCACCTGATCTCTTTGTCCCCAACACCTTCAGATGGCATCTTGCAGGGGAAACTGAGGCACCCACACAGTATTCAGAGAAAATATTAAGAATATTCCCACTTCATCACAACAGGTGCAACAAAATATAATACCATATATTGAAGCAGGCAAGTGCTGCTTCTGACTTTCCACTTTTAATTGACCCTTGTAATCTTGTGGCGCTGATGCGTTGTAGCTTCATTTTATATCGGCTTACAGGGCGGGAGCGGGGGGGCACCACCATTTTGGGCCCCACCAAAAATTATACAAACCTGCCACCTATGGCCAGGCACGGGGGTTTCTGACAGGGGAGGGAGAAGGTGAAAGGAGGCGAGTGGTGGGTGGGGACTGACTAGGAGGGACGCAGCAAGCCAGCGGGGGGCTAGGGGGTGAAGAGGGGTGTGATGGTGGGGCGGAGCAGGGAGGGGGCAGGTCCTATTTTACTGCTGTGATCTGGTCACCCCATGTGCCATTTCTTCCTGCCCCCCGCCCCCCCCAACCTTGTTTTGATGGGGCAGACCTGGGGAAGGAGGGTTTGTTTCCATGGGGCCGGGCGGCGCTGGGGGGGGGGAGGAGGAGGCAATTTAATATTAATAAGGAAATGTTTTATAAATTTTAATAAAATAAACATTAGTGAAGAAAATCAAAACAAATTATTTTCCTAATATGAAAGTGCAAATCAGCTAATTAATATATGATGCAATGTATGTAATATATAATTTTATTATTATTTATATGGTCATGGAAAGTAAATAATACATGGAAGAAATGAAAGGGGTTTTTTTAAGTGTTTCTTTGTTTTAGTCATCCCTGCCGGGGCCCCATCGAAACTGTTCGAATTGGGCCCCGCACTTCCTAAAGCCGCCCTGACAATGAGGCTAATCATCTAGTGGAACACGCTCCGCAAGGGACGTGGTTAATTCCCCATCACTGCCCTGTGTAAATCAAGACCGCAGCTCTTGCTGCAAGACACCTGGTGTCCCTGTTCCCCCTTCAGAACCTCTGGTACATGGTGCTTTCCTCCTCCCAGTTCAAGATCCCCATCATGTGGGTGCTCCCATCCAGGATCTCCGGTGGGTGTCTCTGTCCCCCACCCCATGAAATAGCTCCAGTGTGTGGTTTCCCCTGCCTGCCCCCATCTGGGAACTGTGGGTGTCTCTGTTCCGCTTTTCAAGATCCGTGTTGCAGGGGGGCATCCCTCCCCCCAAGTCAGAATCCCCATCGTGTGGGTGCTCCCATCCCCCCCTCCAGGCTCTGCATAAAAAGAGACTGTGTCTCACCCAGGCTACACTGCAGGGGCTATTCACAGGTGCAATCCCACTATTGATCAGCACAGGAGTTTTTACCTGCTCCGTTTCCGACGTGGGCTGGTTCACCCCTCATTAGACAACCTGGGGACCCCAAGCTTCCCCAGGATCACCATATTGATGCTGAACTGAGTGCGGACACCCGATCAGCACAGCCAGACCAGAGAGAGTAGCAGGTTTCCCCTATTGTTTCCTGCTCTTGTGGACACCTGATCGGCACAGCCCCCTGCAGCTTAGAACTTCTGAGCTCAAGCGATCCGCCAGCCTCAGCCTCCCCAGGAGCTGGGATCACAAGCACCAACCACGGAGCCCAGCTTGTTTCACAGCCTGGCAGCTGGAGCTTTAAACTCTGCTTGTGAGCTCTGTGCCTGGGCCAGACGGGGACAGCCTGGAACTGGGAAATGCTCCTGCTCCCCCAGCCCACATCTCATGTCGAGCTGCAGGCGCCGCTGTCCTGCCAGGTAAGATCCCGGATCATTCGGTGCCCCCTTTCCCCGCCCAGGTGTCCGGGTACCTCTGCCCCCCATACAGAATCCTGGGTGTGTGGGTGTCCGTCCCTCTACAGAGGATCCCGGAGTGTGGATGCCCTTGTCGCCCGCTACAAGATCCTGGGTGTGTGGGTGCCACTCTCCCCCCAGCAGATCTCTGGTGGGTGGGTCCCCAGGGTGTGAGTGCTCCCATCCCCCGATACAGGCTGTGGGGGGGTATAACTGGCTCTCCCTGTCCTGCCCCGTCGGTGCTACAGCAGCTGTTCACAGGGGCAGCGACCCCACTGTCACCCTGCAGCTTTAACCTGCTCCAGGGGTGACCTGCTTCACCCTCCTTTGGGAGCCCGGGGACCCCGAACTGCCCAGAATCACCTGATTGATGCCGAGCTTAGCACAGACACCGGCTCAGCCTGGCAGGGAGCTGCCCTGAGCCCTGACAATCAGCTTCCCTCCGCCTCCTGCTGCACAGCGAGGGTCCCACGCGAGAGGCTTCGTGCCCAGTTTGTTCAGGAGCGTCCCAGGTTCCAGCTGTAAACTCTGCTCGTCAGTTCTGATCTTTGGCCACACGGGGGCGGCACTAACGGTCCCATCTAGACGCTGTTTGCGATCGACCCTTCGGATCGCAGATTGTAACCCGCGGGCAGATCTCTGAGTGCAGCCAAATCCCTCCCCAAACTGAACATTGAAGCAGCAGCTCCCGTTGGAAAGATCAGGATTTTTGTCTTTAAAATCAAGGAAAATGTCTACAGCGAGAGACTGAAGAAGCTCAATTGATTTCATTGACTGGAGGTTAAGAGGCGAGTTAATCACTGGTTTAAATACGTTTTACAAATTCCCAGAGGGGGGGATATGTGATTTGAAGTGTTCTTTAATTCACCAGACAAAGACTGAACAAGATCCCATTGGCTCGCAGTCGATGTCAGAAAATCCCAACTGGAAATGACCATTTTTTAACCGGGAGGCTAATTATCTAGTGGAACAAGCTCCGCAAGGGAGGTGGTGAATTCATCATCACTTGCAGTTTGTAAATCAAGACACCTGGTGTGTGGGTGTCCCTGTTCTGTGTTTCGGGATCCCTGGTACATGGTGCCTCCCTCCCACCAGTTCAGGATCCCCACAATGGGTGCTCCCATCCCCCCATAAAGTCTCTGCGGGGGTGGGGGGGTGTCTAAAAAGAGACCGTGTCTCAATCTCTTGCCCAGGCTATGCTGCAGGGGCTATTCACAGGCGCGACCCCACTACTGATCAGCACAGGAGTTTTGACCTGCTCCGTTCCCAACCTGGGCCGGTTCACCCCTCCTTAGGCAACCTGGGGAGCCCAAGCTTCCCCGGGATCACCATATTGATGCTGAGTTTAGTGCGGACACCCGATCGGCACAACCCGCCATGGCTGGGAGCTCTGGGATCCACCCACAGTAGCTGAGAGCTGTGGGGTACATCCGTGGTGGCATGGGCCTGTGGGAGCCCCTTCTGACACTGGTGGCTGATAGCTGTGCGGCCCCCACCGGCCGACAGCTCCAGTCTTGCTGCCCCAGGGCTGAGGTGGAAAATGTCACTGAGATCTCTGAAAGTCACAAATTCTGTGACCCCCCTTTATATAATCTTAGCCTTAATAGTTGTTGACTGTCTCTCTCAATCTAATGGTCTGCTCTAGCGCAGGTGGGACAGGGAAGACAGAAGCTCACCCGCCAGCACAGGTTTGGGCAGAAATGGCTCTTGAGCTATTTGCTGAGCATGCAGAGGACTTGTCCAGGCCGGTGGAGCAGCTCAGCCAGATGAGGAGCTGGAAGAAGGAGACTGGAGCAGCCTGGACATCCCACTTTTTCTCCACAGCCACTGCCTGTCAGCAGGGTTCCTCCTCCTCCTCAGTGAGACCAAATCTAAGCACCTAGATAGCTGGTCTGTCCGCTGCACCCCAATCCCTCATGCCTGAGCCTCCCTGCCAAAGTCCTGTACCTGGCTCCAGAGAATTGTCTCACATCTCACTGGGAACTCGACTTCTTGTACCCAGAGAGTCTCGGCCCCACTCAGTAGAGGACGTGAGAAACACAGTGTCTGCCTTTTCCAAATAACTGCTTGGAAAGCTTTTGTTCCTGTGACCACGTGGCCTAATGGATAAGGCGTCTGACTTCGGATCAGGTGATTGAGGGTTCGAGTCCCTTCGTGGTTGTGGTTGTGCTTGTGCAATTTTACCTTTGTCCTGAACGTCCTGCTCCCTTCAGGGCTGGAACCTCTTCTTGGCTGCTCAGGCCAATGCTCTGCCTTCAGCTAGAGCCCCGGGAAGGAGTTGGGGGTTGGGTGTCACAAAGGCTGGGGCATGAGCCCCAGGTGCTTCCAGTCTCGCCTTTGCCCTTCCTGACTTGCCAAAGAAAATGGGCGGCTGCCTGGGCTAGCGTGTGGAGCAGTTTCCCTCTTCCAAGTGTGCGCCTGTCCCTGTGCTGGAGGGTACTTGCTACATAGCACCTTTGGAGCCTGGGTGTTTCTCTGCTTCTCACCAGCTGGGGAAAAGCCTCTTGGGGTAAAATCTCCTGCCCCACTGCCAAAGTGAGCACCTTGAGTGGGAATGGTAAGAGGCCCCACCAGGGGGGCTGGCCCTGCTTTCCTACCATCTTCTCATGTTGGCCAAAGAGCATCAGCAGCTGGCTGTGGGTGGTTTTCAGTGGGTGTTCGGCATGCCAGGGAGCAGGGAGCAGCCTGGCTGGGTGTCTCTGTGGCTGTCTGTTGGCCACACATAGGCATGGTTCTCCCCTCCTCTTGCCCTACCCTTGGTTGCTCTGTGGCTTTTAAGCCTTCCCTTGGAGCTGTCAGCACCAGCCGCCTCTGTCCTAGGTGCCCAGAGGAGGAGAGGTGCTGGGCTCCAGCCTGGGACTCTGCCTCCCTCCTGCCTTTCCCTGACTATGAAACCTGGCTCTGACACTCCTTTCTTCAAGTGCCATGTGGGCAAGAGGAAAGTGTGGTAGAAAGCACAAGGGCCAAACTTGTGGGCATCAGAAATCCCAAACACCCAGTCAAACCATTAGCCACTTCTAGACCCCATTCCAACCAAAGACCTGGCTCCAGGGGGTATGAGTCACTCAGCACAAGGTAAACAACTCATTTTTATACAGCTGGAGATAGGAAAGCGCTTGGATCTCCAGGGATTTACCATAAGGTCCCACTGAGATTTGAACTCAGATTTCAGCATGCCAACCATTACACCATGGGCCCAGCTTGTGCTAGTTTCTCTGAACATTGGTGACCCTATCATACAATACCAGGGTTGGAAGGGACCTCAGGAGGTATCTAGTCCAACCCCCTGCTCAAAGCAGGGCCAATCCACAGACAGATTTTTATCCCAGATCCCTAAATAGCCCTCTCAAGGACTGAGCTCACACACCTGGGTTTAGCAGGCCAATACTCAAACCACTAAGCTCCCCCTCCCTCACAGGCCCAGCTTGTGTAAGGGGACTGTTGGCCCTTTACTAAAACTGAGTGGGGGTTTTTTGGTTGGCTAGTTCCCAGTCCCAATAGAAGGGGGAAGGGTCAATGGGAAATCAGGACCCTGAGACTGACAGGCCCCTGGGGCGATGGTCACCAACTGGTAGGGAACAAGTGAGAATTTGTTAATGAGTAAAATTCCTGGTGAAAATTGGCAAAGCTGTGGAGAGTTTGAAAAGTTCCAGTGAATTTACACATGAAGATACAAACAGAGAGAAAGAGACCATCACAGACTGCACAGGCCCACACAGACATAAACAAAAACCAAACCCACACAGCACACAGAGCCATAGACACATAAGGGAAAGCCACACAAAACATAGAACAAATCCACACCAAAAAGTACAGCAAAAGCCCACAAGAGGAAATCACAAAAACCACATAGCAAAAGAATACTTAGCAAAAACCAATCTGCATGCAAAAGTCACACAGACACACACACACAACTATGCAAGGCATCCACAAAAATCACACAGGACCCACACGCACATCAACACGACAGACAACCCCCCCCCCCAACATACAGAAAGCCAGGCAGGGTTTGAGTCTCACAGCCAAGAGGGTGAGCACACAGGTGGTTTGGGGAGCAAAGACTGAGGGGGAGTCGGGGGCAGTGCTCTGGGCTCTGCCTGACCCCTCCTGGCACAGGCGGCTGGTGGAGAGCAGAGCCTGGTAGATCTGTGGAATCTGCCCTGCTCTCTGTAAAGCAAGGGGACCCCGGTGTCTTCTGAGCTGCAATTGTATTTTCTGCAGGGCAAAATGATTGGCAGAAGCCATTTGCTTAAAGGAAACTAGTGCTCTAGGTGAGGTTTGAACTCACAACCTCAGCATGACTCTACTCAGCACAGCTATTAGAAGTTCTGTGCACTAACCCATTGCATGGCTGGTGCCCACCTGAGAGTTTTGTCTCTTTGATTCATGGATGGATTAGGGGTTGAGGGGGTTGCATTAGCTAAAACAAATCCATATGAATTGCAGCAGCAGAGGCGGGGAGCCTCCTTCCATGTGATAGAGCTGGTTCCCCCTTCCGTTGCTCAGGGGAAGGTTGGTGCTTTGAACCCACCCGGTGCTGGAACGTCCCATGGGTGAGATTAACAAGACTTTTGAGAGGGGAGGGGAGGGGAAGTCTTTTCTATCCCTGCCTAGCTCCATTGGTTTCCTGTGGCCCTTTCGGCTCTCTGCTCCCCTGTTGGGGAGATGCAGAGACAAGCCCCCATCTGGGTGAGTCGCCGAGAGGCTGTGTCCCATGGAGTGTGTGGGGCAGAGGGGGAGGGGTGGGATGGGGCTCGAGGGGAGAAGGTTGTGTGTGACAGTGTGGGGGGGAGGGGGAGGGGGAGGGGGAGGGTGTGTTCCTTAGGATAGAAATGATGGAAAACACAGGGGCAGTGACAGTGAAGCCCCGTGTCTGAGTGTTATGACCCTGTGTCATAAACAGATAGTTAAGGGTTAAGGTCTGTTTTACCTGTAAAGGGTTAACATGTAGTACCTGGTGACCACCTGACCAGAGGACCAATCAGAGATAAGATTTTTTCAAATCTCTGTGGAGGAAAGCCTTTGTCTGGGTGAGAACTGTTTTTGGATCTAACAGAGGACAGTCATGTCTCCAAGTTCTCCTGGAGTAGTTTCTACTAATTAATAGTGAGTATTAATTAGAAAGGCGAATTAGTCTTATGATTTGATTTCTATATTTGCAATTGTGTGTTTGCTAAAGGAAATGCTTTATTCCTGTTTGCTGATATTGCTTTTACTGAGAAAAGGGGGAGAGGGGATTCTCTCCAGAGATTGATAAGGTTATACCCTATGAGTGTCCAGCTTGGGCTCATAGAGATTCTGTATTTTCTTTTTATTCTTTAATAAATTCTTTTCTTTTCTTTGGACTTGGTTAATTCCTTCCCTTGGGGAAATTCAGGGGAAGGGGAGGGGGAAGTGGGCTGCTTCCCTGTGTGTAGAGATTCAAGGCGTTTGAATCCAGGCACCTCTGTCTCCGGAGCAGGGGAGAGAGGGAAGAGGGGGGAGGTTCCTCCTCTGTGAATTGATCTGTGTTCCCAAGGGGGGAAACAGGGGTGTCCCGGCCCACGGAATTGACCGGGTGGTGGCAGCCGAAGGGGAAACCTACCCTAGGATTTTGGGGTGGGGGGAAGACATGCGGGTCCTCACTTTGAAACCGCCCAGTTTCAAGTGAGGGTAGACTCTGACATGGTGGCAGCGGTGTTTCGGACCCAGAGAGAGAGGCAAGGCTTTTCTACCAGAGGCACTCTGAGGCAGTTTCAGGGTTAGAAGTATTTTCAGTTTTTTGCAGGGCTTTCTGTTACAAAGCCTCCTGTGGAGCGGTACTTGCGTCCATTGTGATACGAGGTACCACTCAGGATTCCTGAGGTGGGGGGAAGGGCTCGCCAAAGTTCATTCCCATCCAACAGGAAAAACAGGTTTGGGGGGGGAGAGAGAAACCCTCCAGCCAGGTTTTTTTTTTCTCCCTGTGTCTTTTGAAAGGATCAGAAGACAGGAGAACACAAATCCCTGAGGAATAGGCCAGATTTTTCTCAGGGGTATTGTTAGCAGCAGCCTTTCAGCTGGGCTGCTGAGTACAGCAACTCAGAGCAGAGGCAGTTTACAGTTTCAGCCAGGTTGGCTGGAGGCAATTTAGTTTTCCAGCAGGCTTTGTTGGAAGCATATTTTCGTTCTTGTTGCTTGGACAGGCAGCTTGAGGAAAAGGCAAGTTTCAAGCAGTTTTCAGGGTTAGGAGGAGTTTTTTTCTCTGCTGGCTATGCTGAGGAAAAACTCTTCCCTAGAGGTGTGTCCTTCCTTTGTGATATCAGGTATCACTCAGGATTCCTAAGGTGGGGGGAAGTGCTCGACAAAGTACATTCCCATCCAACAGGGAAAACAGGTTTGGGGGGGGGGAGACAGAAACCCTCCAGCCAGATTTTTTTTCCCTGTGTCTTTTCAAATCCTCTGGAGCCAGGGAATACAAATCTCTGAGAGGATTTACTACACTTTTCTGCAGGTACTAAGTAGCACCAGCCGGTCAGCTGGGCTTATTAGGAAGATTGTTTTTTTGGAAACAGATTTTCAGCTGGGTTTAGCTGAGGCATAAGGTTTCTAACAGGCTGTGTTAGAAAAGGATTTTTTTCCTTCTTCTTTTCTTTTTTCTCCTTTTTTTTTTCTTTCTGTCTGCTTAAAAACAGCTAGGAAAGAGGTGCAAGTTTTTCTAGGAGGCTTGTTAGAAAGGACCCCCACTGTGAGGTACTTAGCAAGTGCTACAAACAGGACAAACCAGGTTTTTTTGGTCTTCTCAGTATATCAGCAAACAGCAGCTACACAAATGCAAATACAAAGTTTTGGTTTTTTTTCTATTCAGTCTCTTCGTGAATAGAAAGGGTTAGGAATTGGGGAAACCAGTTCACTGACTGCAAAGGGGTGTGGCCAGCACCAAAAAGCAACACCAGCAAGCCACACATAAAATTCACTGACTGCAGAGGGGTGTGGCCAACACCAGAAGGCACTGTTCCCCATCCCAAGAAATTTCCCACCTACATGGCAGGTGAGAACACTGAGGCCTTCTTGAAAAGTTTTAAAAGAACCTGCCATGGGTACAGCATCCCTGAAGACCAGTACAACGACTGGTCAGGAAAGAGGACTTTTGCTGTCTATGACAATTATTCCATCCCCATGCTACTGGGGGAAGACTTGGCCAACCATGTGCAGCTGGCCAAGAGGGGGGGAGTGGTCACCCGCGGCCAGGCCGAACAAGCAGGCACTCCCATCCCTGTTCCTGAGCCATCCACCAGGACCCTGTCTGTGTTACCAGAGACCCAGACAGAGGTGGTGGAACCGGATCTCATGCCAACAACTACAGCAGCCATAGTACATCCAGTCCCAGGACCGGAACTGGAAAAGCAACCAGCGGCAAGACCAGCGCCAGCACTGACGCCAGCGCTTGCAACTCCACCGCCAGGGGGCGCCAACGGGCCTAAACTGGCAGAAGCAGCAGACAACTCTACCCAAGAGGCTCAGCCAGAGCCTGAAATATCACCTTGTGCACCAGCGGAGAGCGGTCCACAGTCAATAGAAACAACCTCATCACCTACATCGCTCCCAAAGGAACTGGTGTCTCCCGCCTCAAGGGAACAGTTCCAGACAGAGCAGGAAGCCGATGACAGCCTTAAGAAAGCTTGGGCGGCGGCACGAAGCAACCCACCGCCTCTCAGCTCTTCTACCCAATTCCAGTTTGTTGTAAAACAAGGACTTTTATATAAGGACATTCTTTCTGGTCAACACCAGGAAGGCCAGCATCCTCAAAGACAGTTGGTAGTTCCAACTAAGTACCGGTACAAGCTCTTAAGCTTGGGCCATGACATCCCAGTGGTCATTCTGGGGTGAACACAACCAAAGACAGGTTGGGGAAGTCCTTCCACTGGGAGGATGGGCAAGGACGATGCCAAGTATGTCCGCTCAAATGCATACAAAGTGTTCTTCAGTGTCAAATATCTTGTTGTTTACATACTTAGTAGTATATGTAATAGTGCATGTGTTTTGTTTATCTGTTTATGTTACAGTGCTAGGAGGAAATCACCACCAGTAGTTCCCACTGTTGGCGATTTGGGGGGCGTGTCATAAACAGATAGTTAAGGGTTAAGGTCTGTTTTACCTGTAAAGGGTTAACATGTAGTACCTGGTGACCACCTGACCAGAGGACCAATCAGAGATAAGATTTTTTCAAATCTCTGTGGAGGGAAGCCTTTGTCTGGGTGAGAACTGTTTTTGGATCTAACAGAGGACAGTCATGTCTCCAAGTTCTCCTGGAGTAGTTTCTACTAATTAATAGTGAGTATTAATTAGAAAGGCGAATTAGTCTTATGATTTGATTTCTATATTTGCAATTGTGTGTTTGCTAAAGGAAATGCTTTATTCCTGTTTGCTGATATTGCTTTTACTGAGAAAAGGGGGAGAGGGGATTCTCTCCAGAGATTGATAAGGTTATACCCTATGAGTGTCCAGCTTGGGCTCATAGAGATTCTGTATTTTCTTTTTATTCTTTAATAAATTCTTTTCTTTTCTTTGGACTTGGTTAATTCCTTCCCTTGGGGAAATTCAGGGGAAGGGGAGGGGGAAGTGGGCTGCTTCCCTGTGTGTAGAGATTCAAGGCGTTTGAATCCAGGCACCTCTGTCTCCGGAGCAGGGGAGAGAGGGAAGAGGGGGGAGGTTCCTCCTCTGTGAATTGATCTGTGTTCCCAAGGGGGGAAACAGGGGTGTCCCGGCCCACGGAATTGACCGGGTGGTGGCAGCCGAAGGGGAAACCTACCCTAGGATTTTGGGGTGGGGGGAAGACATGCGGGTCCTCACTTTGAAACCGCCCAGTTTCAAGTGAGGGTAGACTCTGACACCCTGTGTGGTGCTGCCGTTCACCTTCCCCTCCTATGGGCTCAGCTTTCATTGAATCCAGCATTTTTTCACCTGTCATTGTCCCAGAGGTGTCCCACATGCCTCAGCTACCGAGTGTCCCTCTTAGAGATGCCGAGGACTGGAACTGATTTCAGCTGCTGGACAGCTCTGCTAGGTCTTTATTCATTTGCACAGGAAAATGCTGAGTGCTTAAATTCATTTCAAGCCTCCTGCCCCCATTCAGCAAACTCCTGAACATACTGGAGATGGGTCTGGAAATCGATTTTCATTTGAAAAAGCTTTTTAAGGGAATCATTTGGATTGGAATTAGGAACCCATCACCCTGCAAGGAAACATTCACCCACTGATCTATACTCTCAACAGAGACTGTCATGTATAGCCCAGAGCAGGGCCAGTTTTTAACCTGGGGGTTAGTAAACTTTATCTCTGTACAAACACCACAGTTTACAAACTCCCCACCCCCGCTCTGTGTCACCAGAGCACAACAACAACTCTCCTTGGGGCACACACAGCTCCCCAGCTCCCTGCCCGTCAGTCTCTCCAGCATTGCTCCAATCCCTTAAAGCAGGGTCTCAACCTCAATTTACCTTAGGGCCAGTGCCAGTCCTCCAGTCCTCCCAGTGGGCCAATAATGTCACTCATACTGCCCAGCAGTGCAGGCTCTGGGAGGGAGTTCGGGGGCTGGGGGTGTGGAGGGAGGGGGTGCAGGCTCTGGGAGGGAGTGTAGGGGGAGGGGGAGCAGGCTCTTGGAGAGAGTTTGGGGGAGGAGGGGGTATGTGAGGAGGGGGTGGGGGTGCAGGCTCTGGGAGGGAGTTTGGGGGAGGAGGGGGTATGTGAGGAGGGGGTGGGGGTGCAGGCTCTGGGAGGGAGTCAGGAGTGTGGCGCTTACCTGGGGCTCCTAGGCAGGGCAGCCTGGGAGGCCTCCATGTGCTGCTGCCCGCAGGCATCACCCCCACAGCGTCCCATTGGCTGCAGGGGCTCGGGGTGGGGGCAGCGCGTGGAGGCACAGCCCCACCCTGCCCTGCCATGGGGAGGGGCCGGCAGCCACTGGAGCGAGCAGGCAGACGCTGCTCAGCTCTGCTGCACTGCCGGGGCCCCTGGGGGGAAGCGCCTGGGGGCGGCAGGTGGGGCCAAGGGAGTGACCTGGTCCCAAAACTGCTGGAGCTCCACGGGTGAGACCTGGGAACCAGGACTGCCAGCCAGACAAACACCTTTAAGAGGAGGCGTCCCTCTCCCTGTCAAAAACTGATCTTCCTCCTTCAGTTCAGTGACAGCCTGAATTGTTCCTTATCCCGGGAAAGCCAGAGAACTGAAGCAGCAACATCAAACCCCTGTGTAGCTCACAGGAATGGACATAAACACTCCCTGGTATCTGAGGAGATGTTCAGCTTTGCCCTTGGTCAACTACAAGGCTAAAGGGAAAGGAGGTGGTGCCAGGTATAAAGAGTGAAACACGACACATCATAGTTATGCCCATGGTGGCTGCAAAATTTTTTGACGTACTTCTTCTTATCAGCAGTGTATTGTTTTCTCCGGAGCCTAGGCCTTGACCAAGAAATTTGTACCTTGATAAAATAATCGACTGCCCCTGGTGAAGACAATGGACTTGACACCCACTGGGGTGTCCCTACACAGGTACAAGTACTAACAACAGTGGCTGCCTTTTAGCCATAGATTTTAATCAGGGCAATAAATTGAAACAAACCCCTGTTAAATCATTTCTCAGCCCAAGTCCTTCACCCACATTCCATAGAGCATTGGGCCGCCATGTGGACGTTTTATTTCTGACCTCAATTTCACACAGAGACAAAATTTCCTTTGCACAGATCCATAAACAGCAAAACCTCCCTGTTTCTCTGGTCTGAGCCAGGGCATTCGATGCCAGTGAACCTTTTTCTCCTGCAATGGCGACGGTCAGACAGAGGGGACGTCGCACCTGCATCCCTGCCAGGGAGATATTGGCTCCGCTCTTTCTTTCTGCTGCTGTTGTTAGTCCATGAAACATCAAGGGTGGAATGCAAGGCTGAGTTCACGCGCCAGCCCTCTGAAAAATTTCAGTGCCCCAGAGAAATCCTGCCCCCTGCTATTGGAACGATGTGCTGGAGATTTGACTAGGAAAGGGACTGTCTGAATTGTCAGAGTGGGGAATGAATAACAATCTACAGCAATGTCGTTCAACACACTCTCATGCTGCTCCAGATGGAAGGGAAATGGGCAGGAATTCTCGCTGTTCACCCAAGGACACACTTACACTGATGCGCAGCCGTGAGTGTGCTGGGGAAGCTGGTCTGAGCAAACAAGTTGAAGTGACAATTCAGTGAGAACAAAATCATCATGCAGTAAAACGGCTGCATGTCAAGTAGTTGTGGCCGAGTGATTAAGGTGGTCGGCTAGAAATCCATTGGGGTCTCCCTGCGCAGGTTTGAATCCTGCCAACTACGCAAGCACTGTGCTGTTGTTGTTATTATCGTAGTCTTAGTGCCTGAGCATCCATAGTGCGAACTGGAGATAAATCTAGTTTCACTCTGTCTACACTTAAAACGCTGCTGTGGGCACTGCTATAGCACTTTGGAGTAGACAGTGACTGGAGGGAATTTCCCATCCCTGTAATAGCTGCATGGACAGAACAATTCTTCCTTTTCTTTAGCACTATCTAACCCAGGCTTAGGTCACCTTAACTATATGGGTTTGTGGGGGGGTCACACCCTGGGAGACATCGCTTTGCCAGTTCAGTGCCCAGCGTACACCAGCCCTTAGATCCCTCTTGGTATTTCAATGCAGGCACTGACCTGTGAGAGGAAAACATCAGCTCACAAACACAGAGACTGAATTTCCCACATTTAATCTCGCTGCACTTTCCAGAAAGTCACAAAATTCAGTTCATTCTTGCTAGGACAGAGAAAAAATAAGTGATACTAAGTTTTTGGCTTGATTAAATAAAATTAAGTGTTTAATTAATATAGTAAAAATCTGTACTGATTCCTCTAACTAACACCATAGCGTGAATAGGAACAGAGACAAATCTTGTCAGTGACGACTAATTTCACAAATGATCTTCCCATTATTAATTTCCACATTGCCCCTATTGCAGGTCTGGGCATCTCCAGTGTCATTGCTCTGCGTTCACCTTCCCCTAGAATTGTTCTCGGACATTCGACTTCCTCTGCAGCATGGGGCTCGGGTCACTTGCTGGAGGATTCCCTGCACCTTGAGGTCTTTAAGCCACGATTTGAGGACTTCAGTAACTCAGACATAGGTTAGGGGTTTGTTACAGGAGTGGGTGAGTGAAATTCTGTGGCCTGCATTGTGCAGGAGGTCAGACTAGATGATCATAATGGTCCCTTCTGACCTTAAGTCTATGAATCTATGAATCTAGTCCCAAATTTGGAAAATTGTGCAGTTCAGAATGAGAATAGTGACCCCATCTCCTTCCTGCACCTGCTCTACATTGCTCCACAGCAGCTTCTCCACCTGCAGAGTCACCCCAGCATGGCAGTGCACCTGCCCAGGGTTCAGCAGGGGCCCCTGGCAAGGACAGTGGGTGCAGCTAACAGCCCGGTGTGCCTGGCCATGAGGCAGCTGTAAAAAAGCAACCCCACCTCCCAGAAGTACAGAGACTGAATTTCTTAACTTTAACATCATGACCCCCTGTAGAAAGCCACACGTGTCAGTTGTATTGTCACAGGGAGATGCAAAAATCAAGTGACCAATATTTAAGTTGAGTAAATAAAGTTGAGGAGATAGTTATTAACCTCACAAAAATACACTAAAGATCCCTCAACATAACACCTGAAGGTGAAATATGAACAGGGACAAACCTTGTCAGCAAAGGCTCATTTCCCAAACGATCCTCAAAATGTTACTAATTCCCACCCCTCCTCCACAGGAGCTCTGTGCAGTGTAACTGTTCTGCAGGCAGCTTCCCATTCAATGTTGTTGTGGGACATTCCCAGGCCTGGAAATGTACCAACGACAGAATTTGAAGAGCAAACCTGGCTCCCCGCACCAGGCGGGATTTGAGTGTTTTGTCCCTGTCACTTAGTCTTTGTCAATAGTACAGACGCCATGGGCAGGACTCCAGGCTCTGCTTGAGGGATCCTGGCACAGGGGCTGCAGGGGGAGAAAGGACGGTAGATTCTGACCTGGAGAGGAGGTAATAAGAGAAGGGGCATTTATTTATTAGCCCCCTCCTGAGGGTCCCCAGGGCTGGAATTCTACATTCCACAGGCCAATAAGGGGGTGATGCCACTTGGCTAATGAAAACCAGTGCTCTAGGTGACGTTTGAACTCACAACCTCAGCATAGCTCCTCTCAGCACTGCCCTATAAGTACTGTGCGCTAACCAATTGCACCACTGGAGCACCTGTTAATTAGTTTTCTCTGAGACCCCTAGGTTGATACAGGCGAGGAGTGACCCCAAAACATTCTCAGTGGGGCTGAGAGCAGGTAGCGACAAATGTTGTACTTGGTGGGGTGGATTCTTCTTAAGGGTTCCAGGCCCCATTTCACCCTTTTGTTCTTCCCTGTGTAATAACAGAGCTGGTTAAGACTCAATGGAGAGTCTTGCTGCAGACCAACCGATCTGAAATCACTGAGAACCAGCTCTAAGCATTAGTCCTGCTTTGGGACAGGGTCTCTCATGCAAGAAACTGCCCAGTCTGCGCTAGCAGTGAGGCTCCCTCACTAACAGCTGAAATCAGGGAGAGCTGTGTGAAGTGCAGGGCTCCAGGGGTGCCTGAGCAGGGGGGAACAACACCCCAGGTGCCCAGAGGAGGAGAGGTGTGTTGGGCTCCAGCCTGGGACTCTGCCTCCCTCCTGCCTAGCCCTGACTATGAAGCCTGGCCCTGGCACTCCTTCCTTTAAATGCCATGTGGGCAAGAGGAAGAGTGTGGCAGCTGCAGGAACCAACATTGTGGGCATCTGGTGAAGCAGCAAGAAACAACCATATGATCAACCCACAGGACTCTCTAGCCAGACTGTTAAGTTCTAGGACCCCAACCTATAGCCCCAGCCCATTGAACCAGCCGGACCAAAGACCTATCTCTAGTGGGCATCAGTCACCCAGCAGGAGGGAAAAACCTCACTCTAGTTCACCCTGAGAGAAAGTAGCCAAATACATTAAGCTCCGGTGCTTTGTAGCAAAGCACCGTATCACCACAAGGTCCCACTGAGATTTGAACTCAGATTCCAGGATTCAGAGTCCTGAGTGCTGCCCATTACACCATGGGACCTGCTGCTATTTCACTTTCTAGACCCCTGTGACTCTTGGCTGGTTTGCACTCTGCACTTATTGCTTCCCACCATCAGCTTCCTCTCGCGGGACTCTCTCTCCTCCTCCAGTGACTGTGGTCCTGCACTACCGGATCCATGGATCCTGCCCTGAGTCCCTGCATCCTCCTGCTTTGTCTCCATTCCCTGCAGGCTGCAAAAATGTCAGGGGAGTCTGCTCCTCCCTTCACTCGATGCTCCCGCTCAAATCGGCCAGCTGCAGGCTCATCTCCTGGAACTCGGGCAGCTGTCGCTTGATCCGATCGTACAGTCATACGCTGACTGGCTCCCCTGCCTGGATGGTCTTGTGGAAATCCCACAGGCGACACTGCAGGACTTGGCACTGTTGGTTTCTTTAATGTTGTGGTGTTTCCCCAGCCTCTGGAACAAAGCCGCCAACTCCTCCCTCACCGACTCCCACCAATCCCCCTGGTAACCACAGAACCCTCTGATGCTTTCCCGTTCTGCCAACTCCACCAGGCCTCGCCCCCCTGCTCCTTTATCTTGCAAACTCTGGATGTTCAGCTTCCAATATCCTCTGCCCTGGGTCAGGGAATTGCCCACATTGAGCACAGGGTGAGAGCTGCGTGATCCGAACAGTCCATTGGCACCACCCTGCACTGGGCTGTCGACGTGCTCTCCTTCACGGAAATCCAGTCAGTGCGACTCCTGGCCTGTCCCCGCAGAAAGGTGTATCCCCTCTGCGGCTGGTGTGAACTCGGGTCAGAGGAATAGGAGGCTACGGCCCGCCCTCCACTGGTTCCATTACAGAGAAACACGTCCTCTAAGCCGACCTCGCTATAGACCTGCACCAGGTAGTGCTCATCATAGAAGAGTTTCCTCTGATGGTCGGGAAAACAGGACCAGCAGTCCTCAGGCCGGTGCAACAATTGAAATCCCCCCCGACACCAAACACCGTGCAGTCTAGAAGAAGGGAGCCAGTTCCTTCCATAGAACTTTCCTTTCATGCCTTAACTGGGGACCATACACACTGATATAGCCATAACCAGTGCCATGGAGTACAAAGCCACCAGTAATGCCCTCCCTGGTCGGAGCTCCACCACCTTCTGTACTCACACCATGAATGTGAAGAACAAGACTCCAACCCCATCATTCTTCCCTGGCCCGGAGGACCAGAGAGATGGGCCCTTCCTCCAATCACCCTCTGCCCATCAAGCTACCCTAGAGTTGTTAATGTGGATTTCCTGAACACCCACCATGGCCAAGCCCAGCTGCTCCAAGGCACTGAACATCAAGTGCCTCCTCCTGGGCCCCCAACTCCCTTCCACAGGGCCACTTTCACACATGCCCCTTCCCTGACACTGCCCTCCCTCAGCTGCACAGAGGAGCTTCCATCCCCAATCCCTGCCTGTCACTGCCCAGCACCCCCTCTCGCACTCTCTTCCTGCCATATTGGGTCCACCAATAACTCACCTAGGAGAGACAGCTCCTGTCCCTCATTGTTAAAGGTCAGGCCAGCCAATTAGGGGCGGAAGCCCACAGTATCTTTTCCTACTGCAGAGCCCAAGCTCAGGGACTCACCTTGGGTGCAGGGACCACTGTGCTCCCAGAAAACAAGCCACCACTGTGCTAAGAGGGATGAAAGGGCCTGCCAAAGCCTGAGATTGAACCAGGGACCTTTAGAGCTTCATTCTAACGCTCGCCCAACTGAGCTACCTTAGCAGCTGCAGGGTAATATTTTGGCCTGTTGCTTCTCTGCCCGAGATATTTTTGCAGCAGTTGCACACAAAAAGGACGTCATTGGGAGCGGCCCATGAAGACAAGACTCGCTTTTCCCTGCCTTGCTCAGCTTGACTTGCTGCCTCACCCCGTTCCTGCCCTAGTGCCCGGGTTGACCTGGTGGTGGAAGGGGACTGGGGGCCAGTGGCGCGGGGAGGAAGTTGAGCTGGACCCTGAGCTAGACTAGACCCTGGCGGTGAGAGTCTGGCCACCACTTGCCGCCCCACCCTGTTGTCCTGGCTTCCCCCACTGGGCGTCATTTCGGGAGGGAAGTGGGGCTTCTGCCTCCCCTCCCCGATTTTCACACCGCAGAGGAGTGCAAACAGGAAAATGAACAGCTGCTCCACACCCCCACCGGAGGAACCCGACACCCTTAGCTGCTCCCCTGCTCCCCTCCAGCTGTGCTACTGAGTGGAAGCGTCCTGTGCCCATCACACAGAGGTCGATTAATCAAAACCCTCTTCTGCCAGCACCGGGCCTCCTGCTTCTTACACTGGGCCTGCAAGCGAGGGGGCGGCTGGCACAGCACCAAGGGTCTAACCTGTGTGGCAGGAGGTGGCTGACGCCCGCAGCCTGCTGGGGAGCTCCCAGAAGTTATTAAGGGACAGAGACTCCTCAATGCCCTTAGTAACAAGGGTTTGGGGGTCACCGAGGCCAGTAAGGGGGTCACTATGTCATCCCTGTAACCCTGGGTGTCAGGTCACTGTGTAGCTTTGATCTAGAGCTCGGATCCCAACAACCGACCAGAAGCCCACAGCCTCCCCCTGGGTCTGCCCCACCTGGTTCCTCCTTACAGGCCGACCTTACCCCCCTTCCAGCCCCGGATTCACCCCCTAATCATCCTACTGCCACTCAGAGCCACAGCCGTGGAGGTGCTGAAGGAGGGAGGGGTGACTCTAGGGTGGGGTTCTTCTCTAAAGATGGCTGGCAGAAAGGTGGTGCTCAGCTCTGTCAGCGACCTGCCCAGTTGCCTCACTGCCAGGGGATACAGATGTTTATGTAAGGCCATTAAATGGGGTATTTGGCTTCTGAGTGAATGTGAGGAATGTGCAATCCTGAGAGAGAATTTCCATCCCTCTTTCCACTGTTTTTCAGGGCCCCAGTGGCCTAATGGACACGGCATTGGCTTCCTAAACCACAGATTGTGGGTTCAAGTCTCATCTGGGGTGAAAATCTCTCTTCTTCTTGTATATTGCAAAGAAGCCTTGGTGTTATTTTCACCAAGGAAGCTGGGAGACGTTTGAACCCAAAGTACTGGATCTTGGGAGCAATCCCCCAGAAATGGCATCTTCTATTATGACAAATGCTTTCTAGACCCATCAGTAGCAAACACTTAATACTAGTGTTTGTCTGAGAATAGAAGGAAGGGGAGTGTTTACTCCGACACCTCAGTGAGTGAAACAGACAGAAAGAGCAAGGCTGTCCTGAAAGAGAATGGATTCCCCTGGAGACAAAGCAGAACATGAGAATGAGCAACAGTGTGAAAAGAAGAACTTCAAATGTGTGTTAGGTGTTAGATAGGTTGGTCTGACAAATTTCAAGAAAATACCAATGCTCGTAGACTGATGCGGACACTGGCTGTTTCTGATGTTTTACTGAGAATTCATTGAGAAATATTTTCCTTAACTATGTTATGGAATATTAGGTGGGCTATGAAGGCACCATTCCTCCTGCTTTCACCCTTCGAGACAACACGGCTACATGGCATGCGGCCAATGCTCACCTTCCAGTCAACTGCTAGAGAAGACAGCACAGACAGGGATGGCAGCAGGGCAGACTGGAGCTCCACGGAGATGGTGGGACCAGGTCTCATCAGCGGGGAGGTGGCCACCCCAGCATGCACAAGGCTGAGCCAGCAAGTGTGGTGTGTGCTCCATGGTGCCCCTACTCCCTGCACATGGTGGTGGAGGGCAGTTACTTAGTTCAGTTGGTCTGGCAAATTTAGGGCTTGGCTACACTTGCAGATGTAGAGCACTGGGAGTTAAACCACAGCAGGGAAACCGCTGCCGTGTGTTCACACTGACAGCTGCAAGCACACTGGAGTGGCCACATTAGCAGCTCTGGCAATGCCACAGAGAGCAGTGCACTGTGGTAGCTATCCCAGTGTGCAAGTGGCTGCAACGTGCTTTTCTAATGGGGGACGGAGATGGAGTGTGACAGGGAGTGTGTTGTGTGTACGTGGGGGGAGTGACAGTGTGTTTGGGGGGCTGAGAGTGTGTCAGCATGCTGTCTTGTGTGTTCGGACAGCAGCAGACCCCCACCTCCCCTCATACACACTCACAACAGCAGCATTCCACACTAATGGTTGCTTTGTCCCAGAGCAGATAAGCAGCCGGCTGTCAGAAACGGAGCTTTGAAAGGGGATCTCCGCATGCCTGCAGCCGATTTCAAAACAATGACCAGAGTGGGCACTTGACTTCAGGGGATTATGGGACATTTCCTGAGGCCAAACACAGTGCAGTGATGCAACACGTCATCCACACTGATGCCCGGGTATTTCAGCAGGGCTCAGCGAGCTTTATACTTCTCATGGAGGTGGATTACCAGGAGCGCTCCACCTGCAGAGCCCAGGTGCTCCATGTGCCTTGCAAGTGTGGACACCTCAGGAGTTAGGGTACCTGGGGCTGCTTTAATGGGCTCTAACTTGCAAGTGTAGCCAAGCCCCTAGACTCTGTCACTTGTGTGACTTACTTGTGCTATTGTAATAAATACAATAGATGTGCAATGGTCAGAAATTGCACCAGCATAGAAGTATATTAAAGGGAAACCGTAAGGAAATTAAGAATTTAAATTATCCTCCACATGTCCCATGTCCCACTAAAATGAATCCAACCCACAGAGCACATGGGCAGAAGTATCGGTGTCAGGATGCTACATTGTTAGCACAGTAAATGAAGCTGCAAAATAAATGATGGTTAAATGACCTCACTCTGTTGTTTACAATCCTGTGTTAAGAGGTAATAGATACAGATGGACACCAGGCAGGGTCGTTTGGAGGATGAAGCCTTTATGCTTCCATCCCCCACCACTGTCAAGTTTTAGCCAATTAGGACAAGTCAGCAAATAAGAACAACCTCAGGTGTCAGTAGCTGCTGCAGGTAGCAAAGTCCTACAGGGAGCAGTTTCTGGCACTACACCTGCACAGCTCTGCTCCCCGGCTCTTCTCGGGCTCCTGCTCTCTCCTTAGCTCTGCCCCACTCTGGCCCAGGCAGTTCCAGCTCCCACGGAGGATGGGCCCCCCTGGCCTGGTGACTCCCTCATTACACTGCCTGGCCTGTCAGTGCGGCTAACTTGGAGCTTTGGCCTCTCCCCATTGCCCCTGGGGATTGTCAGTCTCAGGGTCCTGATTTCCCATTGGCCCTTCGCCCTTCTATTGGTGCTGGGAACTAGCCAACCAAACCCCCACTAAGTTTTAGTAAGGGGCCAACAGTCCCTTACTTGAGCCAACTCCGTGAGGGTCACCGATGCACAAACACAGCAGCATGAGCTGGTCCCATGGTGTAATGGGCAGCACTCAGGACTCTGCAATCTGAGTTCAAATCTCAGTGGGACCTTGTGGTAAAGCCCTGTAGCTCAAAGTGTTTAACTTCCCTGTCTCCAGCTATGCAAGAGTGAATCTTTCTGCTGCTGCTGGGTGACTTGTCCACTGGAGCCAGGTCTTTGGCTGGGATGGCCACAATGGGTTGGGGCTCTAGAACTTGTTACCCTGGTTGCTGATGCCTGCAGTCCTGTGGTTTGACCAGGTGGTTGGGATTCTCACAGCTTCACCTGATGCCCACAAGTTTGGCCATTTTGCTTGCAGCCACGTTACCTCTTGTCCACCTTGCACTTGAAGGAAGGAGGGCCAGGGCCAGGCTTCATAGTTAGGGCTAGGCAGGAGGGAGGCAGAGTCCCAGGCTGGAGCCCAGCACCTCTCCTCCTCTGGGCACCTGGAGCAGAGGCGGCTGGTGCTGACAGCTCCAAGGGAAGGCTTAAAAGCTACAGAGCAACTGAGGGCAGGGCCAGAGGATGGCAGGACCATGCCTATGCATGGACAGCAGATAGCCACAAAGACACCCGGCCAGCCTGCTCCCTGCTATGCCAAACCCCCACTGAAGACGTGCTTAATCCATTTGCTGATCAGGAGGAAAACCTGTCAAAACCTGTGTGCGAGGAGAACCCGCTTGGCTCGGAAGGGGCAAGGAAAAAGAGCAAGTGAAAAAAATAACTTGTGAGAGAGCAAGCGAAAAGAACGTGAAAGGCAGAGAAAGAAATAAAGGGAGAGAAAAAACATAAGAAAAAGAAGGAAAGAAAGCAAGAGCGTGAAAGGTAGAGGGGAAAAAAGAAAGCAAGAACATACAAGCTAGAGAAGGAAAGGAATGAAAAAGAACGAATGAACCACAAGCGCTAGTTGAAGCTGGAATGGGAGAGTTAGAGAAAGGACAGACTGACCTGTTAAGTAAGGTTGCACCCCAGATTCTCCATGTTGGGGGAACAGGCCCCCCATTTCCCTCCTGGCCCTGCTTGGGGGGACCATCCATAGGTGCCTATTGGGACCCCCATACTCCGTGGAGGGGGCAAGCCCCCCCCATACCCTCCCCTCGGGACACGGGCTCTCCCCAATCCTGACCCCCTTCCCGCACGCTCCTGGGAATGGGGGGGGGGAAGGCGTGTGCTGAGCAGCACCGTGGGTGTCTCTCTCTGGGGCGAAGGAAGAGGATATTTTTTGTACCAGAAGGAAAGAGCAGGGGGCGGGGGCGTTTGTGGAGCCGGGACGCACACCAGAGAGAAGAACTGAACACAGCCCAGTGTGAGCCCAGTGCCAGTTGGAGCCGAGACGCCCACACCTGGAGGACCATCTCCAGAACCTACTTTGATGGTGCCGTCCATCACCGCTCCCACACTGAGCTCCCCACCTAGACCTCCCTGGACGAGATGAGGTGGTGCATTGGCAAAGGGGGCTGTTTGAGCAGGGCTTTGCGTGTGTGTGTGCGCATCTAATTTTGGGAAGTGAAGTCACAAACTGCTGGGGCTGGTTTCCTGTTGGTGTGAGCTTTTTCTTTTTTTTCCTCTCATCTTCTTGTTTTAGGGCTAGGGCTGGGTGGCTTCCTGCACTGCCGTTGACGAGGGCAGCGGCACAAGGGGCCCAGGGTGGAGAATCGGGGAGGGGGAAGGGTGCACGGGAGGTCACAGGGATAAGAATCACATTTAGCCCTTGCACAGCAATGGTGGTGCACTCACGCACTGCCACACCTTTTAGTATGATGATTATTTATCTGTACAACAGCAGCACCTACACAGACCGGCGCAGAATCAAGGCCCCCGTTGGGCCAGGCGCTGCCCAGACACAGCGAGAGACAGGCCATGCCCCAGAGAGATTACAGGCTCCATACCCAAAAAGTGGGAGGAGAATCAGAGGCCCAGTGTCACACAGCAGCACTGAGAGTAGAACCCAAGAGTCCTGGCTCCTCCTGCTCTAACCACTAGACCCCACTCTGATCCCAGAGTTGGGGACAGAACCCAGGAGTCCTGGCTCCCAAAAAGGGCAGGAGTGGGGTCTAGTGGTTAGAGGAAAGGATGATGGGTGTCAGGACTCCTAGGTTCCAGTCCCAGCGCTGGGGATAGAGTGGAATCTCATACGTTAGCACAGGTGGGGCTGGGAGCTAGGACTCCTGGGTTCTTCCCATCCCCCCCGAACCACCTTGCACAGTAGGAGGGGGCTGGGCAGGAAGCGGTGATGGGGTGAAAACTACCAAGAAATGCAAATCCTGGAAGGAGCCTGTGCCAGGAACCGGGTGGTGCAGAAACCACGGCCCCATCCCCACCTCTGATCCCCCCTTGGCTGGCACTGGATCGTGCCTCCTGTACGCCCCCAATCCACCCCCTGTGAGCCCTGGGGAGCAGGGAATAGCCATGGTGCTGGGCCGCCCATCCAATTGAAGTATTCAGTGTCACAGTGACCCAAGGTGTGTGCACAGAATGGGGATGGAGTGTGTGTGTGGGGGTGGATGGATGGATTTCTGCATGTGTTTGTGTGGTTTTCTGTAAGGGTTTTGTGTGTGTGTGTGTGTGTGCGTGTGCGTGTGGGGGGGGTGTTATTACAGCTGTGGGTGTTGTGTTTGTGGCTGTGCAGGTGTGTGTGTTCATTTGGCTGGATTTGTGCAGGTGTTTGCATCTGTTAGCAGTTGTGTTGATGTTGGCTGGATTTGTGCGTGTGTTTGTGTATATTAGCAAGTGTGTGTGTGTGTGTGGCTGGATTCATGCATGTGTTTGTGTATGTTTGCAATTGTGTGTGTGTGTGTGTGTGTGCTCTGCTGCCCTCTTTCAGTGCAACAACCGTTTCTCTGTATGTCACAGCCCCCATACCGTCGACCCCGGTGGTGATTTCCCCATCTTACAAGGGCTGGCTGGCCTGACCCTTCTCCCCTCTGTGGAGTGTGGTGGGGGCTGCAGCTCACCCCCTGTGGGGCAGCAGTGCCAAGGTGCGGGGCACTGGGCTCCGATGTACCTGGAGAGCAGCTCAGATGAGGTGGGGCAGGGCGTGTGGTGTCCGTTCTGCGTTGCCTGGTGCTGGGCCATTGCACAATCCCCAGCCACGCCGCACAGCGCGCCCCGAGACGATCCAGCACGAGGGGGAGAGGATGTGTGGTTGGGGGGAGGAAAAGCCTTGGGCTGCACTGGGGGAGTGCAGAGCAGGGGTGACACCCCAAAAACCTGCAGCAAAGGGATGGACAGCTGGGGTGGATGGATAGAAGAGGCAGCGGGTCTAAAATCTAAAAGGGGAGTGTGGGGTCTAGTGGTCAGAGCGGGGGGTGGGGTTGCTGGTCAGAATTCCTGGGTTCTATCTCCAGCTCTGGGAGGGGAGTGGGGTCCAGTGGTTAGAGTGTGTGTCGGGGAGCCAGGACTCCTAGGTTCTCTCCCTGGCTCTGACTCTCTCGTGCAATCCCTCGGCAGTTACTCAGCTCGCCAGCTTGTGGGAGCGAGGGGCCGGGTTGCGACACAGCCTAGAGTCCTGTGCTCTCTCTTTGTTACCCAACCCAGGGCAGGGTGGGGGATGGCCTGGGAGACCTGCTAAGAAAGGCGCTTCTGGTGGGTTTGTGTGTGGGTCACGCTGCCCCCGGCTGGATAGACCCCTCTAGGTCAGAACCAGTCTCAGCCCGGGCCAGACCCTGGGAGCCCAGCCCCTTCTGTCGCCACGGCCATGTCTATTGGTCTCCTGGAAAGGTCCATTCTCATTGGTAGCTGTCCAGTGGCAGTGCGTTCCACAGGCCTTGGCACACGCTGTGTGGGGCAGGAGGTCCTTGTGTTGGGAGCAGTGGGAGTGAACTGTGTGCGGTTGTGTCTCTGAGCACAATTGCGAATATTCTGGTGTGTGTGTGTGATTGTGAGTGTGGCTCGGGGTGTGATTGTTTCTCTCTTTGGGGGTTGGGCTAGCATGCCCCTCTGGGTGTGTTGTGTGTGAGTGTTCTTGGGATTGTGTGAGTCCCTTTGTGCGTCAATGTGTGTGTGTGTGTGTCACTTGCTGCAGGATACAAAATCCTGCAAAGCCACCTGTCACGGAGTGTGGGGGACCCAGGCCCTTCACCCCCGTGCTTCCTACGATTCACCAGGACTCTCAGCCAGCCAGTAAAGCAGAAGGTTTATTTAGACGACAGGAACACAGTCCAACACAGGTCTTGCAGGTACAGATAACCAGATCCCCCCGGTTAGGTCCATCTTGGGGGGCCTCCCAGCCCCCCCCCGGGGATCAGAGCTCGATCTACCTGCTCCCCTCTCTTCTCCAGCCCACTTTCGTCTCCCAGTCCTCTCCGGCCCCTCCTCTCTCCTCCGCCTCCTTCCTTTGTCTCCCCTGGCCAGAGGTGTCACCTCCCCTCCCCCAGGCCAAGCTCAGCTCACAGTTGAATTCCTGCATCTTCACCTAAACCTCTGGCTTTCCCCTCCCCCGCACAGACAGTCTGTGCTTCCTACTCCATCACACCTCACAGACAGTCTGTGCTTCCTACTCCATCACACCTCTCCCCCCTCCGAGACTGAACTGAGCGGGGTCACTCCAGCCAGTGACCCGGGGAAGTTCGGACCCACCTACAACCTTATGCCGCCCGCGCCCTTTCCCCACCCCAATACCCCTGGGGTGCACGCTGGGCTGGGGCTTTCTCCCCACGTTCCAGTCTGGGGGGCTGGGATTCGGGTTCTCTCGGTCCAGAGCCCCCCCTTCTGACCCTGGCCCCCCTCTGGACAGGCTCCTCAGGGTGGGGCGAGGGCCTTACAGCCATCTCCCCCCTGTCCCGGGCCTTCCTCCCCCTCTGGCAGACGTCACAGGAGCGGCAGTGCTGCTGGACATGGGCAAAGACCCCAGGCCAGTAATAGTTCTGCAGCAGCCGCTGCTGGGTACGCCAGGCTCCCTGGTGCCCTGAGGGGGACATGTCATGGGCCCGGCACAGCAGCTGGTGGCGATACTCCTGGGGTGCCACCAGCTGCCTCCTGATCCCCCCTGACTCCATCTTCCCTGGGGGAGCCCATTCTCGGTACAGGAGCCCCTTCTCCCACAGGAACCTTTTCCGGCCACCTCGTCCCATGGTCTGTCCCCCCCCGAGGTTGGCCAGGTCCCTTATCCTCCGCAAGGAGGGGTCTTCCCGCACCGCGGCCTGGTACTCAGCCGCTGGGGCAGGGGTGGGGATCTGCTCTCTCTCACCGGCTGGGTCTGGGGCCACAGCCTCTCTGAGCCCTGTCCCTGGGCGTTCCCTCCCCACCGGCTCAGGATCCGGTGTCTGGGCCAAAGTACTTTCCCCGGGGTCAGGGTGCAGAGCCCTGTGTCGACCCTGACTACGGTTCACGGACAGGGTACCCTGGGTGTTCCTTGGCCAGTCCTCGAGGTCCCCCCCCATTAACACCTCCGTGGGCAAATGTGGGTGCACTCCCACGTCCTTGAGGCCCTCCTTGTCCCCCCACTTTAGGTGTACCCTCGCCACAGGCACCTTGAATGGGGTCCCGATCACACCCCTCAGGGTCAGGTAGGTGTTGGGCACCATCCGATCTGAGCCCACCACCTGCGGCCGGGCCAGCGTCACCTCTGCACCCGTATCCCAGTACCCAGTGACCTCCTTCCCGTCTACCTCCAGGGGAACAAGGCACTCGCTCCGGAGGGGTAGTCCCGTGCCCACCCTGTAAACCCCAAACTCAGGGCTGGGAGCATCCAGCCCCTCGGAGGGGTCAACCCGGGTCCCCCCTCCCTCCTTCGCAGGGGGTATGCGGCCCACCCCCCTTTCGTGCGAACGCTGCCCCTCATCCGGCTGGGTCTCTACCAAGTTGATCCGGTGTGGGGTTGGTCTGCTCAGTTTGTCCCGGAGCTTGGGGCACTGGCCCCGTACGTGGCCCGGTTGGCCACATTGATAGCAGCCCATGTCTCGTGGGTCCCCTCGAGGGGGACGGCTGGACCTGACGCCAGATGTTTCCCTTTGGTGGGGGCTCTCCCTCGGCTCCTTCTGGGAGGTCCCATGGTGACTCTCTCTCTGCGTTGAGGCAGACCTGCTCCTTCGAGACGCCTCCCTGCCATCCCCCGCCCGACTGTCCATGTATTGGTCGGCCAGCCGGCCTGCGTGCTGCGGGTTCTCCGGCTTCCGGTCCATCAGCCACTGCTCCAGGTCAGATGGGCACTGCTCATACAGGTGCTCCAGTACAACTAGGTCAAGCAGGTCCTCTCTAGTTTGGGCCCCAGCCGTCCACTTGCGGGCGTACCCCTGCGCCCGGTTGACCAGTTGCAGGTATGTGCCCTCCCGGGTCTTACGTTGACCCCGGAACCTCTTCCGGTACATCTCTGGGGTCAGCCCAAACTCACGGAGTAGGGCCTCTTTGAACAGGTTGTAGTCCCGCGCCTCCTCCCCTCTCATTCGGCTGTACACCTCCACGGCGGTGGAGTCCAGTAAGGGGGTGAGGCGCCGGATCCTGTCTGCAGGGTCCACCTGGTGCAGCTCGCAGGCGTTCTCAAAGGCCGTCAGGAAGGTGTCTATGTCCTCCCCCTCCTTACGCGGGGCCAGGAAGTTCGTATCGAAGCTCTTTGTAGGCTTGGGCCCCCCCTCACTCACCGCAGCCGGGGCCTCCCTGTTGTTCAGTTGGGCCATGGCCAGCTCATGTCTGCGCTGCTCCTCCTTCTCTCTCGCCTCGTATTCACGCTGGCTTTGTCTTTCCTCATATGCCCTCAGCTCCTTACGCTCCTCCATCTCCATCCGTTTGATCTCTCTCTCCAAGTCCAGCCGCCTGAGTTCCACGGAGGCCGAGCGTCGCCGGGACGATCCTCTGCTGGCCGGGGGGGTCACGGTGCCCTCGGTAGCTGGGCTCCTCCTCCCCCTCCCCCTAGGCCTAGGGGTGGGAGGTCTCGGGGAGCCCTCAGCAGCCGGCTGACCACTCCCAGTGGGTCCAGACACTGGTGCCTGCGCTGCGTCTGCCTGGCTGCTTCCCTCAGAGACAGGGACCGGTTCATTCCTGCGATCTCTCTCCTCCAGCCGGGCAATCAGCTGGGCCTTGGTGAGCTTCCCATGGCGCAGCCCCCTCTGCTTGCACAGCTCCACCAGCTCCCACTTGCGCTTCGGGGAATACATCTTCCTGCTGGCTGCTCGCAGGCTGGGGTGTTCGCCACTCCCCACGGGTTCCAGGGGGACCCCTAGTGTGCCAGGCCTTGAGGTCACCACCTCTCTGCCAGGGTCGAGCTGCAGACTCCTCCGCCCCTGGGATCGCTCGCTGCGATCCCCCGGGGGACCCTGTTACTGCAAAGTCCTTCTCTCTGGCCACACTCTCCCAGGGGTTAATCGCCCCTTCGTTTTACTGCCCCCCAGTCACTTACTGCAGGAAGCGCCGTCCACGGGGTGCCACCGATCCCACCGCTGCCACCAGTTGTCACAGAGTGTGGGGGACCCAGGCCCTTCACCCCCGTGCTTCCTACGATTCACCAGGACTCTCAGCCAGCCAGTAAAGCAGAAGGTTTATTTAGACGACAGGAACACAGTCCAACACAGGTCTTGCAGGTACAGATAACCAGATCCCCCCGGTTAGGTCCATCTTGGGGGGCCTCCCAGCCCCCCCCCCGGGGATCAGAGCTCGATCTACCTGCTCCCCTCTCTTCTCCAGCCCACTTTCGTCTCCCAGTCCTCTCCGGCCCCTCCTCTCTCCTCCGCCTCCTTCCTTTGTCTCCCCTGGCCAGAGGTGTCACCTCCCCTCCCCCAGGCCAAGCTCAGCTCACAGTTGAATTCCTGCATCTTCACCTAAACCTCTGGCTTTCCCCTCCCCCGCACAGACAGTCTGTGATTCCTACTCCATCACACCTCACAGACAGTCTGTGCTTCCTACTCCATCACACCACCACACACACACACACACACACACACACAGAGCGGGGCTCAGTCCCACCAGCAGCGGGCAGCAGGGACACACACGTCTCTCCTGGGCCAGCAGGGACAATTTCCCATCACGACCCGGCACAGTGCTGGTGCCCCCACACGGGGGTGGGCAGTGACCGGGCCGGGGGGGGGGGGCAGATGTGCTGGATTCAGAAGGAAGCACTTTGGGAAAATCAGCCAAGGCCCTTAGCAGAGCTGGGACACAGACCCAGTGACCCCTGCACCACCCTGGGAGGGGAGTGGGGTCTAGTGGTCAGAGCAGGGAGGGGGCTGGGCACCAGGACCCCTGGGTTCTATCCCTGGCTCTGGGAGTGGTGAGGGTCTAGAGCAGGGGGACTGGGATCCAGGACTCCTGGGTTCCATAGGGGAGACTGTTTTTCCCTGTGCTCCCCTCCCTAGAGATCCCAGCCCAGCCCCCTAGTGAAGAGTGAGTGGGAGCGGGGGGGAAGTTGCTCTCCCACTTCAGAAACATGATTCAACCTCCCCTCCACCATGGGCTGTGACATCATGGACCTCCCCGTCCCCAAGGCAGACAGTAGAAGCCCTGCCCCACCTAAGAAGGGTGGGATCTAGTTGCACCCCCCACAATCCCACTCATGGTTGCAAAGAAACCCCCACAAACCACTGCTAGGACAGGATCTGCTGCTTTCTTATCACCATGAGCTGCTCCCGGCCAGGCACCACACCGCATTCACACGCCTTTGATCACTATGCAGCTCAGTGGCAATCACTGCCCCGAAGTGACTCCGGTGCAGGCACCCACAGCACGAACTCCCCACACCGGGTTCTGTCCACACGCAGAGAATTCTCTCCGCCGGGCTCCTTCGGTTCCTCTCGCTGCTCTCCGTCCTGCCGCCAGACACTGCTCATCTGCATAGCCCCGCCCATGGACACGGGACACCTCCTGTCGTTTTGGTCTCAAGCGAAGGAGTTGCCTCCGGGGAGTGAACACGTCAGCGCACGTCACAGCCGCCGGGCGGGGATTGTCTGTGAGTCCCGCGCTGGGGGCGGGGCTTCAGGGAGAGACCCAGCCCCATAGACAGCCTGGCGCAGGGAGATATTGGGGGAAGGGATGAGGGGAGAAGGGGAGAAGGGGGGAGGGAGAGACCCAGCCCCATAGACCCGTAGGGGCAGGGAGATATTGGGGTCAGGAGGAGAGGAGAGGGGGTTGGCAGAGACCCAGCCTGAGGTTCAGGGGAAATGGGGTGGGGTGGAGGGAGCTGGGGGAGAGAAGAGACATGTGGGGTGGGGGGTTGTGAAATGTTGGTTCAGGGAATCTGAGTCACTCCCAGGATATGCTGTGCAGGGGGGAGGCCAGGGACAGGGAGAGAGACCCAGCCCCATAAACCCCCAGATGCAGGAAATGAGGGGAGAAGGGGGGAGGGAGGGATCCAGCCTTATACAGGGCCGGCTCTAGGTTTTTTGCCGCCCCAAGCAAAAAAATTTTTGGCTGCCCCCCCCCGCCCCCAGACATGAGCCCCCCCCCGCCCACCAGTGCCCCCCACTCACACCCCCTGCTGCCCCAGCATTGGGCTCCCCCGCAAATGTGGGATCCGCTACCAGCACACTGCAGCCGAGCCCTGGCCCAGCTGCGACTCCGTCCCCATGCGGGTGGAGCTGCTGGGCAGCACGGAGCGGGAGTACTTCCAGGTGGCGGCACAGCTACGGGGTGGCGCAAAGAACACGGCCCCTCCCTGGGCTTCGCAGCACTGCTGGTGGCCAAGGTGGATCAGTTCGTGCTCACCGCCCTCACCCTCGACATGCTGGCGGCCAAAGACCTGGAGAGCCCCCTGGACCTGCTGCTCTTCAGCCTCACGGTGCCCTGGCCCAGCCCTGGCAGGAGGGAAGGTGAGGATCTCCGGCTGCAGGGCTACCTGCTCAGCACCGACGAGCCCAGCCAGCCGCTCACCTCCTCACACACTCCAGGAGCCCCTCGCCGCCATCGCAGCCCGGGCTCGGCTCCAGGGGACCCCGTTTCCCTCCCTCCCCGGCTCCTCACACACACTGGGTAAGGCCGCCCAGAGGATTCAGGGCAAAGCAATTTTGGGGGGTCCCTTCCATAAAAAAAAGTTGCAATACTATAGTAACATGTATTTGGAAATATTACAAATTAATTTTCACTAGTTATTTTTTACAATTTGAAAATACACCAAATACATTATTTAAAAACATTAAATGCTTTACTGGTCTGTCTACATTTGCAATTACAAAATGGGCTGTTGCTGGGTGATGGTGATGGTTGGTGCCAATGGGCTGTCACTGCCTGGAGGTGGTGCTGCTGTTGCCCAGGGCTGGGTGGGGAGCTGGGCTCTGGGGGGTGCCCGGCTCACAGGGGCTGGGCTCAGGACTGTGAGGAGATGGGGTCGGAGGTTGTCTGGCTCAGAGGGGCTCGCCTCAGAGCTGGGGGTCTGGGGTGGGGGGATGGGGTCGGAGGGTGCCCAGCTCAAAGGGGCTGGGCTTGGAGATGAGGGTCAGGGCTGTGGGGGATGGGATCGGGGGGTGCCCGGCTCAACGGGGCTGAGCTCAGAGCTGGGGGTCTGGGCAGTGGGGGATGGTGTTGGGGGTGTCCAGATCAGAGGGGCTGGGCTCGGAGCTGGGGGTCAGGGCTGTGGGGGGAATGGGGTGAGGGGGGTGTCTGGATCAGAGGGGCTGGGCTCGGAGCTGGGGGTCAGGGCTGTGGGGGGAATGGGGTCAGGGGGGTGCCCAGCTCAGAGGGACTGGGCTCAGAGCTGGGGGTCAGGGCTGTGGGGGGAATGGGGTCAGGGGGGTGCCCAGCTCAGAGGGGCTGGGCTCAGAGCTGGGGGTCAGGGCTGTGGGGGGAATGGGGTCAGGGGGGTGCCCAGCTCAGAGGGGCTGGGCTCAGAGCTGGGGGTCAGGGCTGTGGGGAGAACGGGGTCAGGGAGGAGTCTGGATCAGAAGGGCTGGGCTCAGAGCTGGGGGTCAGGGCTGTGGGGGGAATGGGGTGAGGGGGGTGTCTGGATCAGAGGTACTGGGCTTGGAGCTGGGGGTCAGGGCTGTGGGGGGAATGGGGTCAGGGGGGTGCCCAGCTCAGAGGGACTGGGCTCAGAGCTGGGGGTCAGGGCTGTAGGGGGAATGGGGTCAGGGGGGTGCCCAGCTCAGAGGGGCTGGGCTCAGAGCTGGGGGTCAGGGCTGTGGGGAGAATGGGGTCAGGGAGGAGTCTGGATCAGAAGGGCTGGGCTCAGAGCTGGGGGTCAGGGCTGTGGGGGGAATGGGGTCAGGGAGGAGTCCGGATCAGAAGGGCTGGGCTCGGAGCTGGGGGTCAGGGCTGTGGGGGGAATGGGGTCAGGGAGGAGTCCGGATCAGAAGGGCTGGGCTCGGAGCTGGGGGTCAGGGCTGTGGGGGGAATGGGGTCAGGGGAGTGTCCGGATCAGAGGGGCTGGGCTCGGAGCTGGGGGTCAGGGCTGTGGGGGGAATGGGGTCAGGGGAGTGTCCGGATCAGAGGGGCTGGGCTCGGAGCTGGGGGTCAGGGCTGTGGGGGGAATGGGGTGAGGGGGGTGTCTGGATCAGAGGGGCTGGGCTAGGAGCTGGGGGTCAGGGCTGTGGGGGGAATGGGGTCAGGGGGGTGTCTGGATCAGAGGGGCTGGGCTCGGAGCTGGGGGTCAGGGCTGTGAGGGGGATGGGGCCGGGGGGGTGCCTGACAAACACCTCCCTGAGACCCCCCCAATCCAACCCCCCTTCCCTGGCCCCTGACTGCGCCGCGCCCCGCCCCGCCCCGCCCCGCCCCGGCTGCTTACCCCCGGCTCACCGCGCGGCAGCCGCATGGCTCCGGAGGGGGCTGAGCTCTTCCCCGCTCAGAGCCGCATGGGGAGGGGGCGGGGCCACAAGCTCCAGGCTGAGCTCAGCTGCCTCCACTCGGCCCGGAGCTCGCAGCCCCGCCCCCTGACCACGCAGCTCTGAGCGGGGCGGAGCTCAGCCCCACCCCCCACAGCCAAGCTGCTGCCGGGCTGTTTAGGACCCGGGGAAGGAGCGGAGGAGGAGCGGCCCGTCTTCTGCAGCCAGGCGGGGCCACGCTACCGGTAAGGGGCCCCCCATCTCCCCCAAGCAGAGCCGGTAGCGCGGCCCTGCCCGGCTGCAGCCTTTTGCCGCCCCCTATATTTTGCCGCCCTAGGCAGCAGCTTGTTTTGCTGGTGCCTAGAGCCGCCCCTGGCCCTATAGACCTGTAGGGGCAGGGAGATATTGGGGGCAGGAGGGGAGAAGGGGGGTTGGCAGAGACCCAGCCCGAGGTGCAGGGAAATGGGCTGGTTTGGAGGGAACTGGGGAGGAGAAGACACACAGGGCAGGACACATGTTGGGACAGGGAAACTGACTCACTCCAAATACATGCGGAGCAGGGCAGGGCGGAGGCAGATCATGCTGGTCCCAGGGTAATTTTGGGGGGTTCTGATTCCCCACTCAGCCGGGGGGCTCACCTCTGGGCTGAGGAGCCCTGGGGTGGGGCGGGTGCAGGGGCTGTGTGTGTGTGTCAGGCTGGGGGAGCTGCCTGGGCAGAGGGGCTGGAACCAGGGGCGGCTCCAGGCACCAGCACACCAAGCACGTGGTTGGGGTGACAAGCTGCAGGGGGCGCTCTGCTGGTCACCGCGAGGGCAGCAGGCACCCCAGCCCCACCCCCACTCTACCCCTCCCCTCCCAGAGCTGGGGGAGAACCCAGGAGTCCTGGCTCCCAGCCCCGCCCCTCCCCTCCCAGAGCTGGGGGGAGAACCCTAACCCAAGCCCTGCCCCTCCCCCCTATTTCCATATGGCTCCATCCAACAGCCCCGCCCAGTGGGGAGAGACGAGGCCAAGGGCGAAGCAGGCGGGGGCGGGGCGGGGATGAGGAGTTGCGTTGGCGGGGGGGGAGGTGTCAGGTTGACCCAGGGACCCGCCCTTACCTGGGCTGGAGAGGACGGAGGCGCCCCGGGGCAGGCTGGGAGTTGTAGTTCCTGGCTCATCTCAGAGCGGAAGTGATGGGTGGTTGCTCAGACAACGCGCCCTCCCGGTGCACTCTGGGAAGCGTAGTTCTCTCTCTCTCTCTCTCTCACACGCGGCCTCTATTGGAGGAGGGGCCGTAGCTCGTCACTTCACCGCGCCCCTCCCCGCTCCCTGATTGGCGGAGAGAGCGCGGGACAGAGACTCGGCGCGTGGGGGGAAGCCCCGGTTCGCTCGCCCGGAGGCTTCGTTGCCACTGCCCCCCGGGCGCGCGCTGCGGCCGTTGGGATTCGAATCCCGCTGGCGGCCGGGGGGGCTGCGCAGCTCAGTCCCCACGGGGGCAGCAGTGTGACCCGCCCCGGCACTGCTGGGGGGTGGCGGGGGGGGGAGGACGCAGCTCGGGGGCAGCCGGCGGGCGGGGCGGGGCCGGTCCGAGGGGTGCTGGGACGGGACGGTGAGTGGCGGCTCCGCACGGGGGGGCCGGGGTCTCAGACCCCCAGTTCCAGGCACCAGGCCCAGCCCCTGCCGCGCCCCTGTCCCGGGAGCAGCCCCGGGCCCGAGGGAGCCGGGCTGGGGGGGGGGCAGAGGCAGCGCGGAGTGAAAGGGCTTCACCCCCCCCCCAGCTGATCCTGGGGGGCAGCAGCGGGGGGGGGGCTGAGCTGCCTGGGAGCAGCCCCACACGCGGCAGCCTGGGGCCGCGGGGCTGGGCGATGTCCCATCCCGGGTGCGCAGGGACCCAGGGGCGGCCCCAGCCTGTGAATTGTCGGCAGTTCAGGGGCTGCAGCTTCGTCACCCACCCGGTCACTGTCTGAACTTCAGAGCAGCCCGGGATCCACCTCCCCTCTTCTCTGCGGCCCCGCCCTGCTCACCCCATCCCCCTCCCTCTGTCGCTCCCCACCCCCACTCACTTTCCCCAGGCCGGGGGGGCAGGCTCTGGGCTGGATTAACATGGGGACGAATCAAATCAGGCCATGTCCCTGTGGGGAGGGGGTTTCACTTGTTGATAAAGGGCGGGGGGAGCCCTCAGTCTCTGTCTGATTGTGTCTCTCTCTCCTCAGGATATTGGGGTTGAGTTTCCTGGGTCAGACGCTGCTGATTCAGAAAAGGATTAGACATTTATATGGACAATAACCTCTTAACTTCGCTGGTATACAAAATGTAGAAGGGATATAAATCCTCATGCTTCAGGATATAAGCCTACCACTAACTGATGGGGGTCAGGAAGGAACGTCTCCTATGGGCAGGTTAATCCATAATTGTTTTTCTATGGGGTTTCTCAGACTTTGCTCTGACACAGCTGGGCCTGTGACTTGCCCTGAAAAATAGATCATTGGTGGGCCTTTATATTAGGGATCTGATCATTTTTTGTTTTACAGTAGTGTTTAGCTGTCCCAACCAAAATTCAGGGTCCCATTACAAAAACATAGTAAGAGATTGTCCTGTGCCTCAATTACAAGCTAAACAAATAGACAAGATAGGCAAACAGTAGCATAAAGAAGTATTAACCTCCATTTATAGATGGGGAACTGAGGCAGAGATGAAGGACCAGATTTTCAAAGGTATTTAGGTGCTTAAGATGCAAACAGATGCTTAAAGGTGCTTTTGAAAATCCCACCAGCAGGTTAGGTGCATAACACCCACCGATTTCAATAGGAGTTAGGTGCCAAACCTAACTTAAGCACTATTGGTCTATTTCCTGTTCCAATTTTCACCAAAACCAATATGGTTCTGCTCACTGATGCCTAGAATATTCCTGGAATTTTAGAATTGATTGGATGTGGTGTTCACAAGTTCATGTTACAAACAGAGAAATGCCTTCAGGTAGAGTGAAGAACTCACATTACACATTTTCAAATGTTTTCCTCACACAGATCATTTCTTCAGATAAAGAATATTTCTTCTCCCAACCTGCCCTGCCTCACACCACAGTACCTCAGTGACATGAAAAGGTAATTTTAGGACAGGATTAAGGGCATGGGTGCAAACCAAGTGGTTTAAAAGTGATGGGAGCAGTCAGTCATTACATGGTGATGTACACAGTCTGTGACATCACACTCCATTGCCAAGGACACAATTGTGACATCTCGTGCAGAGAAGTGTAAACAAGTGGGCAGCATTATCTTCTGCAAATATAAATAACTTGTTTGTCTGAGTGATTGGCTGAATAAGATATTATATTATGCCCATAACATCGCAGGCCATAGATGGTCAAAACACCTGGCTTTATGGTCACCACTGTGGTGATGGCACTTTAACATCACTGGTACCTGATGGCCATAGATGGTCAAACCTTGTGGGATTTTCCTTATATGGACACTCAGAGCCACAAGTAACAGGTGACCCATCTCAGGTGAGTAATAAAGAGATTGTGTGACATGCCAGCCAGCCTCTGCCTATAAAGGCTGGAGCTGCCAGTTTGGCTCACAAGCTCCAGAAATCCCAACAAGAACAGGCTGGCTGCCTCTTGTAGGCAAGACTTGAAAGCCAGACGCCTAGCGTGATGGAAGCAAATAGAAGGTGCAGAAGCTGTGACAGGTTAGATCACAGGGACCTCTGAAAGGGAGGGATGGAACTAGGGTGACCAGATAACAAGTGTGAAAAATCAGGACAGTGGTGGGGGGTAATAGGAGCCTATAACATGACGGGGAAAGGAGCCGAGGAAAGCTGGCTGTATTTTAAAGAAACCTTATTGAGGTTGCAGGAACAAACCATCCCGATGTGTAGGAAGAAAAGTAAATATTGCAGGCGACCAGCTTGGCTTAACAGTGAAATCCTTGCTCGTCTTAAACACAAAAAAACAGCTTACAAGAAGTGGAAGATTGGACAAATAACTTTTATACTCCTCCCTGGTATTGCTCAGGCATGCAGGTGTGA